>NC_071989.2:42896439-43199469 GCF_028885655.2 Pongo abelii
TGTCCTCACTTGCCTCCCATCCTCCACCCCCAAGTGGGTGCCAGTGTCTATTATTCCCTTATTTGTGTTTATGTGTACTCAGTGTTTAGCTCCCACTTATAAATGAGAACATGCAGTGTTTAGTTTTCTATTCCTGTATTAGTTTGCTTAGGATAATGGCTTCCAGCACTATCCATGTGGCTGCACGGGACATGATCTCATTTTTTATGGCTGCATAGTATTCCATGGTGTGTATGTATCACATTTTCTTTATCCAGTCTACTGTCAATGGGCATTTAGGTTTATCCCATGTCTTTGTTGTTGTGAATAGAGCCTCAGTGAACATACGTGTGTGTGTGTCTTTATGGTAGAGCAGTTTATATTCCTTGGATTGTTGGGTAAAATAGCAGTTCTGTTTCAAGTTATTTGAGAAATCTTCATCCTGCTTTCCATAGTGGCTGAACTAATTTACATTCCTACCAGCAATATAAATATTCCTTTTTTTCTGCAACCTTGCCAGCATCTGTTATTTTTTTGAGTTTTTAATAATAGCCATTCTCACTGGTGTGAGATGGTATTCATTGTGGTTTTGATTTGCATTTCTCTAGTGAATAGTGATCGTGAGTATTTTTTATATGCTTATTTTCCACGTGTGTGACTTCTTTTGAAAAGTATCTGTTCAGGGACATCATTCCTATGAAAATGCTAATTATACAAGTATTACTTGTTTCCAATAATCGATTTTTTTAAAAACCTTATAACCAATATTGCAGTATAATTTTCAGCTGTGTGTTTCCTTATCATTTTCTTGGATGCAAATGCCTTGTGTCAGGTACTATATCTCATAAATCTATATTGCATCTAACAAAGTGCTTTGTGTAAAGTAGGCAATTAATAAATGCTTGTTTAACGAGTAGATTTGTTTTTGTTTTATTTTGCTTTCTATGTTTTCCTTAGGATGTGGGGCATTAGGCCAAAGGAAACTGTCTCTTAAAAGTTCTTATATATAAATATTGATGTCAAAGTCACTATTTTTGTACAAATAAACACATTTACCTAATTTGGTGAGCATTTATAGGTCCTGCCTATATTCAAGGGCCCTGTGCTGATCACTGGGCAACTGAAGAAGTATGAGGCACTGTTACTGCTGTCTCCCTTCCCTAATTGGGTCCTAGACCTTATCTTGGTAGAGCTACCTCCTAAGGAGGCCCACCTGTGCTGTTGAGGGTACATCTGAAGGCAGTGCACTGGAATGTATAGCCTAGGACTGGAATTTGGAGTGAGGCCCTGAGAGATCATACACATTTTTCACTTGTGGGGGAATGTCCTTAAGTAGAAATAGATGGTGATTTCAGATATTTGATCCAAACCTAACTTCCTCATTTGAATTGAGTATGCTAATAACTATTCTTGAAGCTCTGGAATAGTGATGAAACTTCCTGGTTGGGAAATCAGATGCTGATTTCTGCAGCAGAGTTTTAGAGTTGAAAGATGAAAAGGGAACAGAACAATAAACACAACCTTAGACTGAAGGGTCATTTTTCTAATTCAACTTCCCTCCACCTAGCTGCCACCCAAGATTGTCCCTCAGCCATCCTTAGAATATTAAAATAAATCCATTGCAGTGCTCAAATGACTTGTTTCTATTTGAAAATCCCTGCCATTGGAGAATTTTTCTATATATCTTACCTAAATGGCTCTTCATGAATTTTGTCAACAGTTTGTCAGCAATGTACTCATGAAAATATCTCATATCTATGTGTATTCTATCACTTTAGCCTCCTTGACTTCTAGACCAGCAGTTCCCAAACTTTTCAAATGTGACCCCTTTTGGTATCAACTTCTGTTTATAAAAGTACAAAAGCCCTCACATCTTATACTTTCTTTTATGGTTTTATTTATTGAGATATTAGACAACACATACTTGTAGGTGACATGGATTCTTAGATCTAAATAACTCCACTCTCCATGGTCACTGTCACTTCAACACAGGTTGATGCAGTCCTTAGTTTGGAAAACAGTTTTGGCATAAATAATCCCAAACCTTCCTATCACTTTTTGGAGCTTTTTTCTTCATGCTTTCCTTGCATCTTTCTTACAATGTGAAGACTACATTGGATATATTATTAAAATAATGTCATTATTAGTGCTATGTTTAAAGCTGACTTTTTCTTCCTAGCCACTAATATAGCAGTGCCAACTGTGGACTCTCTTTAGAATGAACACTTTAGTAATAATAAGTCCTTAGAACACAAACACTGTCACTTGTAAATCACTTTTCTGTACTTACTTGGTAACCTATACAGAACAGCAGTTCCCAGACTTTTTTTTTTTTGTCTTGTGGGTCCTTTATATATTCTTACAAATTATTAAAGACACTAAAGAGCTTTTGTTTATGTGAGGTTTTGTTATTGATACTTACTGTCTTAGTAATTAAAACTAAGAAAATTTTAAAACAACACATCCCATTAGCTGTCAGAGCATCATCAAGTCTTGTAGGCTCTGGAAAACTCCACGGTACGCTTATGAAGAATGAGTGTGAAAGAGACAAATAGTAGCTTAATATTATTATAATAACAGTTTGACTTTGTGAACTCACCAATATAATACATATTCATGACACAGTCCCTAACATCTAAAAACTTACAATCTAAGGCCCAACATGAATACTAATAGATGATGCTAAATTCTGGCTTCACAGTGCTTCCTACAATAATACTAAAAATGTATGAATTTAGACAGAGGCCTAAATGTGTTTATTAACCACTTGGCTTTGCTTAGTGTTTTGTTACCCACCTTGGAGAACTGACTCTGCTGATATACACTTTATAAGAAGTAGCCCTATGAAATGTTTTATCATAAGTTTAACAATGATTTAGAACATACTGTTTCATTTTATAATGATCCTTGGGCAAAATGGTATAATATCTGTGGGAGAAATGCTCAATGCTGCAGTGAAAACTATACTTCTCCTCAGAATCAGGTATGTTCTTATATGGTCAGTATAAATCTTGTAACTATGCTTTCTGATCTCCTTTGGCCACCAGGAAGGCAAGAGCTGACAATCCAACTTATTATAAATTCTTCAGGGTCTGATGTCATTATTTCTATGTAAGATTTTCCCTGGCATTATCTTATTTCTCAGATCTCATTTTTCCTTTGTTCTGATTTATTTTTCTTAATATGTTTTATTGTGCATTTGTTAATATGTTTTATTGTGTATTTAATTGCCAATAGGGATGAATGAATAAATGAGAAAGAAAGATACTTGATCCCATTGAAGGGGACTGCTTGAGTACCTGGAGTGGTGCAGACCAAGCAGGGTAACTGTATCAGGTTTCATTAATGAAATGGGTCTTAAGTGGAGATTAGGAAGGAAAGGAAGTGGGTTGCTAGAGAGGCGGGATGTTTTATGTGACAGATGGGCTGTAATAAAGATGCAGCTGTGGAGTGAGTGAGTGATGTCCTGAGCACAGTAAGGAGATCTGGCTGACGTGGCACTGCACCTCATTGCCTTAATATCTTTTCATTTGATTGAAGAGGCAGCTGAGGGATAGGTGCTCTTGAAAAGTGGAGTAACCATTTCCAATTAAGGAAGGACTCTCTCACTTTAGTTTCTAAAATAAATTAGAAGGGAGAAAATATGAAGTCTGAGAGATCAATTAGGAGAAAGTTCTGGTGCTACATATAGAAATAGGCCTATCTGCATATGCAGGTGAGAGTATGAAGAAGAATCTGTGAATGGCAGTCATTTTTTGTAGCTGGTTCCAATTAAAATTGATTCTCTATAATGACTACTTATTGGCTGCTGCTCACCAGGTCTGCCTTTTTCATCATTGTGTGTAGAACATACCACAGTATACAGCACAGAGTAGGTGCTTCATAATGTGTTGAATGGATGAAATGGGTTCCTACCTCCAAAGGAGATGGAAAAAAAAACAGACAGGCAAGTAAATAAAGTGAAATATGTATAAATTGCTTTGAGAATGTTTTATAAAAAAGGGCAGTAGCCAAACAGCATTCACAGTAGGCTGGCTGGAGTAGCAGTCATTGAAGAAACCCATGAAAACAGTGGCAGAAGCAAATGTGCAACTGCTCTGCCTTTTCACACTGTAGGGCAGCACATGAATAGTCCTGGAGCACCAGGGCCCTTAGACTATGGTATTTTTAAGTTACCTAGTTGGCACAGCATTGGCTCCTCCTCTGGTGTGATTAGGGGCCAGGATACAATAAACATATGTTATGTTGGAACTTTGATGCCAGCCTAAACTTGCCAGTTCAGTGTTTGTGGTTGCAGGTAGTATCAGCTCCTCTCCTGGTATGATTGAGAGACTGAAGTCCAATGCTTCAGGTTGAACAGAATTGATTGCCCTAAGGATTGGGTTAGAACTCTTCCATAGCACTTGGCAGGAAGCCAGTTTACTTTTCTTGGATGCCAGCTTCCAAGAAAAGATCAGTCTTGAGCAAAATAGTCCTTCACTCTCAGCTCAGAAGCCTAATTGAGAGGGTATCCTATAAGTATCACAACCCACTCTGCTAGTAACCTGTTCTACTTCAACCTGTAAGGCCCATGAGGCTGGCCAGTGACATCACTACAGGACACAGTGGAGGATGTTTAGGAATGGCTGGGTGATGACCAGGGTGCAGAATGTGTTTACTCAAGGCTGATTGAGAAATACTGTTTTCAGTGGTGTGCTTATAAATGTTTAACAGTGGTGGGTTGAAGGGGAGGTCTGGCTTGTAGCATTTTTCTAGTGTCCATGGTGTAAATACTCCCAACATGACCAACTTTAAGTTACCAATGTGATTGAAAAAGTTTGGAAGAGAGGCACAGTAGCCCACTGTTAACGTAGTATTTTTGCCATACAGATGCATAAGAGACATAAGTAAACTGAAGAACATAGATAATTATTAACTGTAGTAAAATGATCATGAAGTGATAGATTTTGAGTGTTTTATCACATTTGTTTTTAATATAATTTAATTTTAAGTTGCCATAATTTAATTTGTAATTAAGACTATGTTAATAATTGGCTTATGGAATTTCTGAGAATTCAAAAACCAGTGCCCATAGGTGGATCCAGTACACCACTAGGTAAGAACAGCCTAGAAGTACTTCTAGGCTCTTGTTCTGAAAGGTGCCAAGACTGGCATCCATGGTTCCAGTGCCAGGGTCGAGGAAAGACTTACTAGGTCCTGCAGTATTGCTCCCAAATCTCTTTCAGTGGCCAGGGAAATTATCAGCCTGAAGGCAGAGTGAGTTGTGCTGAATGGCTTGCTTATGTTCAGGTCCTAGTATCTACGATTGACAATCGGCTTCATTTGTAAGTACCAGATGGTGCAACTCCATGTATCCAGGAGGCTGGGAGGTACTGAGAGCAGACTGATAGTGTCAAGAGACACTGAAATGACTGCCAGCTCTCTCCTGACATATCCACTACTAAGTGAGAAATTCAGTGACATAGTCACTGAGGACTCCACCCCTGCTGGGTGTTGGGGAGGGCACACTGAGTATTTCAAGACAATCTGGGTAAGATTTTTCTTGGAGGGATTCAAGTACAAAATAGTTAATATGCAGAAATGAAGCAGAAATTATTATACCTCAGAAATGAGTCAGATAATACTAAAGAAAGGAAGAAAGGAAAGCATGACTTGAATTGTGTCTTTAATGATGACCAAAGAAGTTGGGTCTTTAAAGATGACAAGAGAAGACTGATCAGGTAGCAGTGAGGTGGAAGGGGAAAGATGAGAGAGGGGACATTCCTGGTAGAGGAAGCAAGGTAGACAAAGTGTAGGAATGTGAAAGAGCATAATGTGTGTAAGTATTGTTCAGGTGACTTTTTGGGTACCTAGATAGTAGACAGAGAGGAATTAGAGGTAAGAATGGAGGAAGGGGAGATTCAGGGCCAGGTTGTTGAGAGCATTTTGTGCCATGCTGAGGAGTTTCCAATTTTTCCTTTCAGTAATAGCAAGAAACTTAAAACGAGCAGGGGTTTGTGTTTTTGAAAGAACTGGGAAAACACCTCTGGGCACTCCATTACCTGGGGATAATAGGTGAAATTTCCCAAGTTAGTGCACAGGCTGCTGGGTAGCACTTGAGGCTTTCCTCTTGCCTCCTATTTCAACACTGTGGTCTTTTAGGGCTTGTCCCCAACATGTTCTTAAAAGGAATGTTTGCTAACTGCCAAAACAGTAGTCTTCATATTTATTCTGTTCCTTTCCAAAAGGTAAATTGAAAAAGCAACATACCCTCAGCCAAGGGAATTAATCTTTTATCACCTAAGTTACTGCCCACTGCCTTTCAGTTTTAAAGTTAATTTAGTGTGCATAAATGGCTATGAGCCCCTGGAACTCTCTTTATGTTTGCATCTTAAATTTACCAGACCCTCCTTCTGCCTCTAGTTCCAGAATTTTCTTTGTTTTATTTTCTTCAAGAAATGTATTTCTTTAAATTGGATTGCAAATTTGGAATACACACAGCCAAAGGCTTTTAAAACCATTCTTTTAAAAAAGGACAAGTTACTTGAGAACATTTTTGAAGGAAAAAGTTAAAATAGACGTCAATGGAAGATGCAAATATGAATATAAAATATGAAAAGCATCTATAGGCTGGAGCTTCTCAGGAGAGCTCTACTTCATTTAAAGTCATATTATCTGGCACCATTTCAAAGCTTTTGGTTACTCGATTTTGTAGTTAGAAAAAAAGTATAAAGTTGAAATATTGAGCTCTTTACATGACCATTTTGCTAGGAGCAGTGGATGAAGCTTTTCTCTAAGAGATCAATAGCTTTAGTGTAAACTTGGTCAATACCTTACTGGAAGAAGTGACTATGTCAGATTAGGTAGAAACTTTAAAAGCCAGCAAGTTTCCAAATGTCCTTCCGGAATTGGCCTCCTAGGGCCATGTGGACCAGAGAGATCTTATCACAGAAGTCATAAACTGATATCTGTGAGCCAAATCTAGCTCATGGGCATGTTGTTTGGCCTACACCACATTTTTTTTTTTTTTTTTTTTTGAGACAGAGTCTCACTCTGTCACCCAGGCTGGAGTGCAGTGGCACAATCTCGGCTCACTGCAACCTCTGCCTCCCGGTTTCAAGCAATTCGCTGCCTTAGCCTCCTGAGTAGCTGGGATTACAGGTGCCCACCACCACGCCTGGCTAATTTTTGTATTTTTAGTAGAGACGGGGTTTCACCATCTTGGCCAGGCTGATCTTGAACTCCTGACCTCGTGATCCACCTCCCACCCCTTGGCCTCCCAAAGTGCTGGGATTACAGGCGTGAGCCACCACGCCTGGCCCACACCACATTTGTATGAAGATGAATTGGTTATTTTTAAAACTTTGAAGAATTTAACAACAGAAACAACAACAAACTTTTGTGTCCAGCTTTTTTTTTTTTTATTGTCCCAATAGTTAAGGACAATCCTGGGCCTGCATTCTTTGAACAATTGGCTAGACTTAAGTAGCTGCTGCCCCTTTTCGATGGGGCAAACATTCTCTACTTTTTCACAGTCCCCTTCAAGGGTGCTTCAGCCATTTTTGCTGCTCACTTGGCTTCAATAAACCAAGGTCATGTTTAAAAGATTAAATAACAGTTATTGCATGCACACCGAACCGTCACAAGGAACCAGACTTGTGTACCAGAACAGAGTCCTGGAGCATATCTCTGTTAGGCTAGACATCACTCTTTTAGTTATGGGATCATGGAAAGGTGCAGAAAGTTCCAGGGAAGGGGTTGGGAGGGATTTTGGTGAGTGAGGCACTTGGAGGCATGGGTCAATAGCTTTTCACCAGCTAGCATGGAAGTACTTTTAGTGTTTAAAAACCTATGGCACAGTGTGATCTTCTAGGAAAGTAGACCCTGGAGATGGAGATTCACATGTAGCACATTTGTTAAGGGGTGCCACTAGGATCAATATCTGTAAAAGAGAGAGAAAGGATGTAAGAGTGGGCGGAGGGAGAAGTTGAGCTGCAAAGCAGACCCAGTGTCAGCCTCAACTGGCTCCATAAGGAGCTCTGGCACTGGAATGCCCTTTTATATTTGTTTCCCATGGGACCAGGATGGCTAGGCCATTCTACTCTGACATGCATCACTCACTGAAAGTGGGAAGAGTCTTGCTCTTGAGTGAGGCAATCTCCTGCCACTGAGGCAATCCCTCAAAGGAGTAAGAAATGAAAGCTCCTGGCCTGGAGCACCTGCAGCATCTGAAACAAGAAATCCTTCATTGAACAGGATCTGGGCAGCACACCAGAGTGATCACAGTCAGCAGCTGTACCAGTGACAACAGATGAATATCAACTCTGCCTTTAGCCCCTAGGGTGTGACACCTGGCCTACCAAGGCTGTGCCTAAACTCTTTGGATGGATTCAGAATCAAGCAAGTCCTAGCCTAAAGAGAGGAGTTTAATGTCATGCTATGCTCTAGCCCAATATTTGCTGACTTGTAATTCAGTCATTAAAAAAATTCTTTTTATCTTCACATAGTTTTAGATTGTCAAACTGTTACCGTTCTGTGTCCAGAAATGAAAATCTATTCTTTCCATTCTTTTTTTCTTTCCTTTTTTTTTTTTTTTTTTTTTTTGTGATGGAGTTTTGCTCTTGTTGCCCAGGCTGGAGTACAATGGCACAATCTTGTCTCACTGCAACCTCCGCCTCCTGGGTTCAAGTAATTCTCCTGTCTCAGCCTTCTGAGTAGCTGGGATTACAGGCTCATGCCACCATGCCCAGCTAATTTTTCTGTTCTTAATAGAGATGGGGTTTCATCATATTGGTCAGGCTGGTCTTGAATTCCCGACTTGAGGTGATCCGCCCCCCTCAGCCTCCCAAAGTGCTGGGATTGCAAGTGAAATCTACTCTTATATTTTATTGTAACCTCAGAAAAGAATGCTTTTTTGAGGACTAGAATTCTGTCTCTTTTATTGTCTTCTCCTTTCTCTTTCCCAAACCTATAACTCTATTGTGCTTACCACACAGTGAATAATCAGATGTCTTAAATTGTGGCTTACATAATTACTGATATAACTTTTTTGCTTTTTTATTTCATTTTAATCTGTTCATGAGGACAGTTACCCAGGTATTTAAAAAATCTCACTCCATTGTTTTAAGCTTAGTGGTTCCAAAGGGATTTTAGAGACCCTGACCCAATAATGGTTATATTTTTCTAAGTGGTTCTGAAGCAATGGTCACAAGTAAGAAACTGCCGTTCAAAACACATCATAGGTTTGTTATTTTCCAAATTCTTATTAAAGCATTAATGCAAATGGAATTTTCCTACTAGTCTTCTGCTTTCTCTAATCCTTGACAGGATTAATTGCTAAACTATAATATGATTTATTATAATTTTATGTTTATATTAAAAATATAGAATATGATTGCCCTTTGATGTCAAATACTAAAGATCCTGCTACTATTTTAGTTGTGCTGGTTCTTATCTTCCTTGTCTTTCATTCACCTTTTCAATTCATCTCATAAACATTTAATGAAAAACTTATTGCATATCAAGTGTTGTTTATTATAGGATTTGTAATTCAAAAACTTTCTTTCTCTGGTCTGAGAATTTTAGAAACATAAAAAGAAAGAGGGAGGGAGACCAACTGAGAGTATAAAAATAAGTCTGGCATTTATTAACAGTTAACCAATTTCTTTTTTCTATAATAATTTATCTACTAAACTGTATTTTTTAAATTATTGTTTTAGTTTTTGTTGCATATATTTAAGGTATACAACATGATGTTTTTTATAATTACTAGAGTGAAACAAATTAACAAACTCATCTCCTACATAGTTATCTTTTGTGTGTATGTGTGTGGTAAGAACTCCAGAAATCTACTCTATTAACAAATTTCCAATATGCAATACAATATTATTAATGATAGTCCTTCTGCTGTACATCAGATTCCTAGACTTATTCATCCTTCATAACTGCTACTTTGTACCATTTGAACTACGTTTTCACATCCCCTATGAAAATAGGAGGGGGGAGGTACCATTTGCGTGGAATATCTTTTTCCATCACTTACCTTTTAGTGTATGTATGTACTCAGATCTAAACTGAGTTTCTTGTGGAAACCACACAGTTGGATCTTCGTTCTTTACCCATTCAGCCATTCTGTATCTTTTTTATTGAGGAGTTTAGACCATTTACAATTTAAGTAATTATTGATAGGGACAGATTTAATCTTGCCATTTTGTCAACTGTTTTCTATTTGTTTATAATTCTGTTTTCTCTTGCTCTCTTCTTCAGTGTTTTGTTGGTCTTTTATGCTGATAGGTTTTGATTTCTTCTCTTGTGTAACTTCTATATATTTTTTCTTTGTTGTCACCAAAGGGCTTACATAAAATATTTTAGAGTTGTAACTGTCCAATTTATGCTGATAGCAACTTAGCTTCCTTTGCTTATAAGAACTCTCTGCTTTTACCTCTTCTCCCCTATTATATGCTATTAATATCCCAATTTACATCTGTTTATATTGTGTATTTAGTAACATAATTTAGTTATAGTTGTTTTAATACTTGTCTTTTAATTTTTATAGTAGAATGAACGTATTTATCTACCACTATTTTAGTAATACAGTATTCTGTATTATTTTTTACCAATGTGTTCCCTACTCTGCTGCTTTCTTTTTGTTTCAATTTTAAGAGCTATCTTTGGCATTTCTTATAAGGCAAATCTAGATAAACTCTCTCAACTTTTGTTTGTCTGAGAAATTATTTATCTTGCCTTTATTTTTGAAGAACAGGATTGCTGGGTATAGCAGTCTTTGTTGTTAGGTTTTGTGGGTTTTTTTCTTTTTTCAGCGCTTGGAATATATCATCCAACTCCCTTCAGGCCTGCAAGGTTTCTGCAGAGATTTCACTATAAGTAGCAAGTCAGTTTTCTCTTGCTGTTTTAAAAATTCTCTTTGTCTTCAACTTTTAACAATTATAATGTGTCCTGGTGTGGGTCTCTTTGGATTCATCTTATTTGGTGTCCTTTGGGCTTCCTGGATCTGGATGTTTATTTTCTTCCTGAGACTGGAAAATTTTCAACCATTATTTCTTTGAATTTTTTTCTCTCTCTTTTCTCCTTTTGTATATTCCATAATATGTATATGGGTTCACTTGATGGTATTCCATAATTCCCTTAAGCTATCTTTACTTCTTTTCATTCTTTTTTCTTTTTGCTTCTCTGACTGGATAATCATCAATAATCTGTTTTTGAGTTAGCTGATCTTTTCTTCTGTTTGATTTAGTCTTCTCTTGAATCCCTTCTGAGTAAAAACAAACAAACAAACTGTTTTTCCTCTGCTTTCACGGTTCAACAGCAATCAGTAAAGAAGCCTTTTGTGACAAAATGTGTGTTTAGGGAAGGGGTGGTTTCCTTCACACAACAAGTAAGCAATCAGTTCTGCAGTAAATACCAGTTGGGTGTCCTCTAATTCAATTCCAACAGTTCTACTGAGAGATCCTGCAGACTGGGGGCTCAGTCCCCGAGACTGTCTTCCTCAACCAACTTCCAATGCCAGTTGCAAACCCCAGGTTATTTTGCCTGTACTTCTTACTGACTGGCTATAAACTGGGGTTCCCACAACCCCCTTCTGAGGTTCAATTAATTTGCAAGAGCGGCTCATGGAACTTGGAAACACTTTCTTATGTTTATGAGTTTATTACAAAGGATATTTTAAGGGATACAAATAAACGGCCAGAAGAAGAGATGCCTAGGGTAAGGTCAGGAAGGGTCATGAGTACAGGAGCTTCTGTCCTTGTGGAGTTGGGGTACACAACCCTTCGGACATGTAGATGAGTTCTTGTTCACCTTCCTGTAAGCCTTCACATGTATAGCTATCTAGGAGCTCTCTAAATCCTGTACTCTTTGGCCATTTATGGAGACCTCATTGGATAGGCATGATTGACAATCATTTGGAAATGTGATTGGACAAAAAGAGTATTAGCTAGTGCTAACAGACTGAATGGAAAACCAGGAAGGCCTGTCTGTTCAGATTCTTCCTGGTCTCTCTCTGCAGCATTCTTTCCTCCAGGGAATGGAGCAGGACCTTTTTTGAAATGAAAATCTTATGACCTACAATCAGACAAAGTAGGTCAGAGAATTTCTTTATGGCCAGAGGCAGGGGAAGACTGAAGTGTATTTTTAGTTTCTGTTGCCTGCCTTATGGAGAAAAAGGAACAGGTGAATAGAGGGTAAGAGAAAGTTATAGGCAGATTCTGTTTTTTGAGGCCTGCTTCTAATGTCTAAAGCACCCCAGCATTATAATAAAAGACTGTAATAAGAGCTAAGGATGTTATGAGCCAGGAACTGTGGACAAAATAATATTACATCCCTCTATTTTTTTTTTAGTTTACTTACTGTATTATTTATTTCTATGATTTCTGTTTGGTACTTTTTAATATTTTCTATCTTTTTGTTGAAATCTCACTTTGTTCATGCATTGCTCTCATAAACTCAGTGAGCATCTTTATGGCTGTTATTTTTAATTCTCTGTTTGTGAAATCAGTTACCTCCATTTCATTAGGGTCAGTTTATAGAGAATTTATCTAGTTCTTTTGTTTGAAACATATTTTCCTATTTCTTTATTTTCCTTGACTACCTAGTGTTTTCTTTAAATTATATAAAATAGCCATCTCTCCCAATCTTGTCAGATTGGCTTTGTGTAGCAGAGGTACCTCACCAATCAACTTGACCAGAGATTTGTGGTGTCTCTTTTTTTTTTTTTTTTTTTTGAAACGGAGTTTCGCTCTTGTTGCCCAGGCTGGAGTGCAATGGCGCCATCTCAGCTCACCCCAACCTCCGCCTCCCGGGTTCAAGCGATTCCCCTGTCCCCTGTCTTAGCCTCCCAAGTAGCTGGGATTACAGACATGCACCAACATGCCCGGCTAATTTTGTTTTTTTTTTAGTAGAGACGGGGTTTCTCCATGTTGGTCAGGCTGGTGTCGAACTCCTGACCTCAGGTGATCCGTCTGCCTCGACCTCCCAAAGTGCTGGAATTACAGATGTGAGCCACCGCGCCCGGCCTGGGGTGCCTCTTAAACTTCTGTGCTTATTCAAACCACCAGTTTTGTTCTTAGTGGCCCTCGGTAGGAATGTCCCAAGTCCTAAGTTAGTGACCGAGGTAGAAACCTGTCCCTCAAGAAGCAGCTAGAAATATTGGGGCTCTAGATGAGTGGTCCACCTTCCTCTCTCCTCAGGGATAAGCTGGGAGCTGGACTTTATACCCCACTCACTCTGCAGTAAGCCAGATAGAGGATCTGTGCCAAATGCTTGTGCTCTATTTCAGACAATGCTCTCTTTAAACATTTACTTTCCTCTCTCAAATGGCAGGTCTCATTAGCTGTCCTGGATAAGTGAATTAGCTGGAAGCTTGGTTATGTTTCTGGAGTGAGGAGCTGCAGGAAGTGCCCTCATGCCTGTTCACACTCCCGGAGTTCTACTAATTGCCTGCTCCATCAGCTCCGTGATGCAGGCTAATTAATAGCTTAATCCACAGACAGCAGCTAGGAAAGTCAGAATATTATGTATGTAGTCTAACTCCATCCAGGGAGAAACTGAGAGCTGGGTGTTTTTGCTTGCTCAGTCTTCACTGAGCTTGGGGAACTAGCTGCTGGTAGTGCACTTGAGCTCATTTAAAACCACTTCTTTGTTCCTTGTGGTCTTGGGGGGACACATAAATGCCAGTCCCCCTTAGCTCCTAGAGCTAGGTGATTTCAGAGCCAGTCTCTTAGGTGGGAGCTGTAAAAGTTGGGGTGCTCAATATATGGACAAACTCCTTCCAGGGACAGGAGAGATTAGATGCTTGATTTTATCATTGGATTGAGCTGGGGGAGAAGGCACAGGAAGTGCCCACACACTAGTGCCCACATACCCTTTCAGGCTCCCAGAGGTCTTACTAATTACCTGCCCCACTGGCTCTTAGTTCACTTAGTAATACTATAAGGAATACCTGTTGCTGGGTAATTTATGAGGAAGAGAGGTTTATTTGGTTCATGGTTCTGCAGGCTGTACAGGAAGCATGATGCTAGCATCTGCTTCCAGTGAGGGCTTCCGGCTGCTTCCACTCATGGTAGAAGGTTAAGGGGAGCTGGCATGTAGAGATCACATGGCAAGAGATGAGGCAAGAAAGAAAGAGGAGAAGGTGCCAGGCTCTTTTCAACAATCAGTTCTCTCATAGAAACTAAGACTGAGAACTTACCCACTGCCCTGACAAGGGCACCAAGCCATAAATGAGGGATCATTCTTATGACCCAGACACCTCCCACAAGGTCCACCTCCCACACTGGGGATCAAATTTCAACATGAAGCTTTCTGGGGCCAAACAAACCGCATCAAAATCAGGCTCCCAGTTTTAGACTATGTAGAACTTTAACCCTTGGGCAGCAGCTGGGAAAGTGCAATAAAACCCCTACCAGAGAGAAACTAGGAGCTGGGCAATATCGCCTGTTCACTCTGTACTGAGCCTGAGGGAATTGGAGTAGGAAGTTCTTGCACACCTGTTTAAAATTGCCACCTTGTTCTCTGTGGTCCAGAGATACTTGCAAATGCTGAGCCTATCTGCTCCCAGAGCTAGGTGAATTGGTGATTATGGTTTGGCTCTGTGTCCCCACCCAAAGATTGATCATGGGGATGGTTTCTTCCAAGCATTCTCATGATAGTGAGTGAGCTCTCACGAGAGCTGATGAAGTTTTAAAGGTGTTTGGCAGTTCCCCCTTTGCTCACTTTCCCTCTCTCCTGCCACCATGTAAGATTTGCCTTGCTTCCCCTTCACCTTCCACCTTGATTATAAGTTTCCTGAGCCCTCCCCAGCCATGTGGAACTGTGAGTCAATTAAACCTCTTTCCTTTTTAAGTTACCCAGTCTCAGGTAGTTTCTTTCTAGCAGTGTGAAAACAGAATAATATAAAGAGCAAGTCCCTCAGGGAGGAACTGTAAAAGTTGAGGCACTATATGTGTGGTCCCAACCCTTTAACTTCTAAGAAGGTAAAGCTAGGAGTTGGGTTTCCTTCCTGATTACAAAGTGATGTGCCTGGGTGGGGCTTTTGGTGTGAATTAACCAATTTCTTAAACATCAACTAGGTGTTCAAAACTGTGCTAAGGGCTAGGGAAAAGGCTTTGTTATCCTTATTCTGAGAGAGCTTATAGTCTAATTAGGAATAAGAAAATTGACGCAAAATGACAGCAAATAACAAAGCAACATAATCAGTTGCTACATGTTATGGTGGTATATAAATGATGGTAGAATTTAGAAAACTGAAAGGGGACAGGGTAGACAAGAGTGGTCAGGAAGGCTGCATGGAAGAGAAGGAACTTGATTTGGGTATAGAGGAAGGGGCTGGGATTTGGGAAGACAAAACGAAAGAAGAGGGCCATTCCAATATCCAAGTAATGACAGATAGAGGCACAGGGCATGTATTAACATGAGAATAGCAGAAGTTTGATGTTGGTTAGAACTTACTACCAACTTCTTACAGAACTTTCCTTTAAGAATTCTGAGTTTGAAAACATTCAACACCTCAATCTACTTTCAAGATTTCCTGGCAAAGTGAAGGAAGCAAATACCTTTATTATTTTACAACTGAAGTTACCTGCTTTGTCAGTTATGATCTAGGCTGATTCTAACTACCTATTGGCAACCTAGAACAGTCAAAAGAGCTAGGAATTCATTCAAAAGACCAAAATCTGCATTGTCTGATAGTGTGAGCATGAGCAAATCACTTCATCTCCTTGAGCTGCAGTTTTCTCATCTAGGAATGAAAAATAGAGCCTTATCTATCTGACCAGGTTATTATGCTATTAAGTTATATAAGTAGATGTGAAAATTCTTCTTAAACAATAAAACAATACAAATTTTAGTTGGTACTTTTGTTAACATCTACACTAGACCACATTTATATAGGTAATTTAAAAATAAAAAAGAATGGGGAATTCATTCCTATGTCATGGATTTAGATTTTTTCGTAATACAAAGTTAATTGCTCAGCAGTGTTTTCTACATTTCAAGTAGCAACCATCATATTGCCATGAAATTTATTTAGTAACCCCTAACTAGTTTTTTTTTAATGAAATAGCATAGAATGAAAGTATAGTGTACATTGTACTTTTTAGGGCAGTAGATTATATCACTTGTCATAAAGATAAGTGTCGTTTAGTGACACACAAAGGCATAACTGACATACACACTGGTCAAAATGTAAAATATATTTCTTTTTGTGGATTGTTGTCAAAGAAGATTGAAAGACACTAATTAATAGTATAGTATTTCAAATATAAAATCCTCAGTCTTCATATTTTGAACCCTCAAATTAAACTAACCAAAAAGATAAATTTCAGAGAAAAGTTATTTTATGTAAAGAAAGTGAGATTTTGATGAAATGAGACATGCTACCACATATTCTTTATTTTCTTCTTATGTCACTTGCTGAAACCCAAATTCTGTTTTCACTTCTGCTACCCAAATATAGAAAGCAAAGGGATTTTTTGTGTGTGTTTCCATCAAAATCTACATGTCTAGAAACTCATTGTACTCTATTTTTTGTGGTAGCTCTTGAGTTGTTTATTTTAACTATCAATCAATATTATATAATTTTTAAAAACTTAATTTGTGACAAAGTCAGTTTTCAGTCTGGGTTCAGGAAAGAAAGGGATGGCATATGCAAAAAGGATGTAACCAGGAAGAATGCAATAATATGTCTATATACAAGAGGGGTGATAGAATTAAGGAAACCAACCAAGGATGGTGAAGAACCCAGAGCTAGGAAAAGGGTACTAGCTCCAAGGTCTGAAAGGGCACAGTGTTCTAGGTTCCAGAAGTGACACTGAGCAGTGGGAGAGGAGCAATATGACTAGTGCCATCATGGGAAACCACAGTCTTTTCAGGAAAGAGAGAGAGGCGTGGAGGGGACAGGTGCCAATGGCTGAACCCAATGAAGACCAAGGGTTCTGGGCAATGTCATCTGTAATGGCCAACTTCCTGGGGCACAGAGCAGGGAAGAGGAGAGTGGAAAATGAGTGTGGGGCAACAAATGGGGAGTAACCAGCAACCTATTGTATGAATGATCATTTTTCATGTCAGATGGTGGCATATAGCTTTTCTACTCAAATTCAGTTTCCTTCCTCTGTTTGCTAACTGGCCTAGACCAATCCTGATCTAGCCCATGGTAGGGTACTTTGGTTCCTAGCTGTTGGGTAGCCAACCAGTGGTGTCTTCCTGCAGGAACTTCTTAGAAGGGCCAAAGATAAAGGATGAAGTGTCCTCATTGATTTCATAGACACAACAAGTTCTAGATCACTGGTTCAAAGAGGGTAATAAATTAGTAAAGTGGGAGAACACGAAATTAGGAAGATTCATTTCTGCTTTATTGTGAACCGGGTCAATTTTTGTTTTCTCAATATTAATCTTGAAAAAGATATCCTTTGAAATCTCAAAATCCTTTTCTGTAATTTAAAAACAACCTTACCATCTGTGTCCTCTGTCATATGGTACAGTATTCAAGAGGGTGAAATAATGGTCCAGTGACTAAGAAAAACCTTAGAGGATGAATTGGCCTTAGTGACTGTCACTAAAATGTAAACATGGCTTCAAAAAGTAAATCAGGAGGCATGAAAGGGCCTTGACAGCTAAGGCTCTCAGGAAGGTTCTAGAAAGACATGAAGCACAATTTTCTAAGTGTGATATAGGAGTTACTCTTCTTTTTTTATTCATGTGTCATAGAAGGGAAAGGAAATTTCTAAAGGAGTAAGACCAGCCAGATATCACAAGAGTATAGAGGAATGTAAGGATAACATGTTCAAGGGCAACATGAAGGGTAGGAGAAAATGTCCTGGATGCCAAGACTAGCTGTCTTCTTGCAGCTGCTGGCTCCTCCTTGGCAAACACACCATTGGCAATGAACTGATCTGATCTGAACCCCTCTAAGTACTTGAGACTCTCTTTTTATTGCAAAGCTTGCCAGCCTCTTTACCCAGTACATGTACTCCACTCTAAGAAGAAGAAACAAAATTAAGTGACTGCTAAGCTCGTGGACAATGTTTTTGGGTCTCTCCAGCAGCCAGCTAGTGGCTGACTAGGTAAAATCATTTATTTTTCTCAAGATGTTGTGATTCTGGGAATGCAGGGTTTGGCTGCCATGTTAGCCTGGATTTTCTGAGATGCATCCCTGCAAGAGATTCACTGGGAAACTAGATGTGCAAGAGATTTATCTGGGGAAATGCCTATGAGGGAAAATGGAGAAGGAGCTGGAGGAGGCTGGAAGAGATGACCACTGCAGTACAGGTCTGATCCCAGTGAAAAAAAAAAAGGAAAGAAGGAATGAGAAAAGGGAAAGAGAAAAGGAGGCAAGAAAGGAAAGAGGTAGGAAGGGACGGAATGTCTTAGACATCAGTGCAGTGCCAAGAAAGTTTTGGCAAGGCTGATGGGGAGTCCTCAAACCAAAGTCACTTGAAAGAGGAATCCCCTCATCATCCCCCTAGGAATGGGCCTGCCTTGGTGTCCTTGTCATGCAAAGTCACTGGCTGGGTGGATTTCAGAGCATAGCAGCTGAGGGCATAGGCCAGTTACACTCTGCCATAGAAGGCTTGAGAGATGCATTTTCATAGCTACCACATTCGCCACTGAAACCTTCTGGGAGTGATGGGTTGTGCTGGAATAATTTGAAGATACTATCTTATGCTCCAGATAAAGAAATGCACTGATGAAGGCCCTTCACTATTAGATTTATTTTTGTGTGTCCCAACTATTATATAAATTCCCCTATCAAGGAATTTTCAATGTTTTCTCCTTGCCCTTAGATATGTGATCTTATATCCCAGGTTTGCTGAGACATTCCTTTTACAGATAGTTCTACTGGCTCATGAGTGTAATGTGTCTAAATATATGGTTGGAAAAATGTGGTTATTAGATCTAAATTTTAAGTCCAAATTTCCTTATCCTGAAGTTTAGAGTCTTCCACAGTCTAGTCCCAACCACTTTTTCCAACCTTAATTACCATTGCATTTTACCCTATATTTTAATTCATTTGAAATATTTGCTCCTTTCTAAATTACTCTTGCTTACCCACCACTATCTCTTTGTTCATACTGTTCTCTTCAACTAAGGTTAATTAATCAACATGTATTTATTGCCCCTTTCTCATGGGCCAAGCCCTGTGCTTAGAACTGTATGTTAGGGGACAAAACGCACATGGTTTCTGTCTTCTTAGAGTTTGAATTTAGTAGAAGAGGAACAGACAAATACCCAGGTCAATGGACAGTGCATGCTTACAAATCATGTGACAGTGTCAAAAGTAAACAAAGAGGGTTCCCTGACAGAGAATTAGAGGAAGGTTTTATTTTAGATAGAGCTATCAGGAAAGAAATGGCGTTTCAGCTGGAACTTGAATGATAAAGGGAATGTAGTTACTAAGGACTTAAGTCCTGCAGGTACCAGTTCCATCATCTTCAAGGTACTGACATGATCTTCACAAAATCTTTCCTGACTCATCATTGGACTCTCAACCAATTTTAGCCCTGTGCTATCTGCATCTTGTATATCACAGAAAGTGTTGAAGGTCATACTATATACTAAATGTGTTTGTCTCCAATCAGACTATAAGATTGTGGAATGTTAGGTCCATGTGTGATGTACGTCTTTGTCTCCTATCAGATTATATGATTTTGGAAGGTTAGAGCTATGTCTGTATCCAGCATAATATTTATCTCTGTATCTGCATGATACTTAGGATAATAGTATGTGGCCACATCCAACAAATACTTGTTGAATGAATAAACAGTATTCCACTCTCTGCAAGTTTGGCCTTTCTGACATTTGTCTGAATTATAGAAGGAGAAGGAAGCTTTACATAATAGTTGAAAATTACTGTTCATGTAATACAGAGTTCTGAACTTCAACCAGAAGCAAGTCTACAGCAGATGAAAACATTTTTAATGAGGGAATTAGCTGTGGATAACTTTCGGATAGGATGTTATAAGTTTAGCATTTATATTAAATTCCACTATTATATGCATAATTAAGTTTTAGGAAGAAAATCTGGCTGAATAGTAAATCAATTAATATTTTCAAACAGTTCTTCAGTAGTTAGTTACCACTGGCTTCTAGAATTTAACTGGTCTTTTTTTTAAAAAATATATCAAACTAACATGTGGGTTGAGACACAACATCACATTACAATTGGGTAGTCCCTTCACTCGTAGATCAATCAGTAATAATATAGATACTGACTTTTACAGTTTATAAAATTATTTATCATTTCTTTCTCTTATTATCTGTATTCTCAGAAACAAAGAGTATAAACAAAGAAAAAGGACATGATGTATTTTTGATAGGCTACCATCTCAAATTTTCATTTCAATGCTTATTTGGAGAAACACTTTTATCTAAAATGGACCTTTTCCGTTTTGCAATTGCACTTGCTCTCAGAATGAGAACTGCGCCTTCCTGGAGAGATTTCCATCTGACTCCAAAGCCTTGACCCTCACAAACAGTGTTGTTTGTAATGGCCCCTGGTTAGAAACTCTCAGCCTAACAAGCATGCAGCATAGCCCCTGAAGTCTCTCCTCCTATCTGCATAAATTTGGGACGTAGAACTCCTGCACATCAAGCCTCACTTACTCATAAAATGCCGGGAATCATTCCAAATTGCTCTTCCAGAGGAGAGTTTGTTTTTATAATTATTTCAGATAGAGATGTTTCAAAGTCTACATAAATGCATAATATTATTTCTGATTGTGCTTTCTTGGTATTTCTCTTCCTGTGACACCTATTTAGCCATCCTCCAGGGACCACTTCAAGGACTTTTGTAATCCATATAGCTTTCCTAAGCTGTTCTAACTTTCAGCAATCCCAGCCACATCACTGACCTAGTTTGTAATGACTCACCAGACAATGTTTTGTGTCCTCTAGTAATACTTTGTTAATTCCAAGTTATCCTTGCTGCTGTTGTTTCTCAGTGTGTGTTTCTATCTGCGCTCTCCAGTTAAGCTGTAATCGACTTAACCACTGGGCTTTGTCTTATACTCTACTTCTCACAACGCTTGCCTCTTAAATTGGTTAATGTATGTTTGATGACTAATTGTACACATAATAGCTACTTGATAAATGTTCTTAAGAAAGGGACAAATTAAGTATTTTCCCTGGTAATCCTCTATACCAGGCATCGCTGTGGAAAGCTGCATAGTTGGGAAAGCATCATTTCAAAAACAGGAAAAATCACCTGTAAATTATTTCAGGGATTTGACTTTGACATTATGTTGACATAAAAGAGTCTTAAGAACAGCTATTAGAAAATAGACAAAAGTAGAAACAAAGAAATGAATGAGTGAACGGCATACCTAAATGCCATGAAATGTCAAAATGATACAAAATGTTAAGCTAATCCTTTTTTCTTCTCTAATTAATCTCCACTGGGTATGGGGACTAGGGAAGAACTGGGGTATTCGTAACAGGCAAACATTCCTGATTCTTGCCCTACTAAAGGTAGGGACATCAGGAGAAAGGGTCATCTACTTGGAGAATAAACTGGCATTGCTAAGTCTAAATGATTGAGTCAAATGCAAATTTTATAGGCCAAATAGAATTTTCACAAGTCCATTGACTGTTGAAAACTACTTGTACCCTGGCTTAAAGGGCATTTTCTTGCTGTCTGTAGTAAGCGGTCTGTAAATTGTGTTTAGGACCTGAACCAAATGCTGGCCTTTCATTTCTCAAACTATAGTTTAGTAATCCCAGCTCAGAAGTCCCTCCATACACAATTTAGTAAAATTAACAGCAGAGCGTAACTATGCTTTGTTCCCTCCAGAAGTAAAATGTGAAGTTTCTTCCCATTGGAAGTCTATTTATTATTAATTTCAGATGTTGTGACACCGTTTTCATCCAAATGTTAGAGAACAGAAAGAAGCCTTTTTTAAAAGCATAACTTTCATTATTCATCTAGGTTTTTTTCAGGGTCCTTGAGAAATGCTAAGATTATGCCTTGTGTTTGAGAAGTAGAAAAGGAAAAAGGGAGGAAAACCACCTAGAGAAGTGCTTCTCAAACTTTAAGGCACACATGAATCACCTGGGGACCTTGCAGATTCTGATTCTGAAGGTCAGAGGTGGGGCCTGACATCCTGCATTTCTAACGAGCTTCCAGGGGATGCTGATGCTGCTGGCCCACAGACCATATCACTTTGAGTAGCAAGCTTTATAGGCCACAGAGGACATTTTTTTTTTTTTTTTTTTTTTTTTTTTGCGTGGAGCACAGATTACTGCTCCACTCTAGGTTACAATTCCAAGGAAATAATGACTAAAGAAAAATACTGCTGTTTCAACACTTCTGAGTCATTTATTAAGAATGGAAGGTTAACGTTAGCAATTTAACATTTCAAATGTGGTGGGAGTATTTATTGATGTACTAATTTGCATTTTGTTCCTGCCAAATCTTTTTACTCTGTTGGCTCCAGGGAGTTTGAAACTCTAGGACAGAATTTTTCTTCCTAGGTTTGTTTACATATTGTGGAAAAGAAGTGAGCATCTTTGGAGTTAAGGAGAGTTAAGACACAAGGAGAAGAAAGAAAAAGACTATGAAAGCTTTTTAAAATGTTTATCCCTGTGTAAGATCTCCAAGGCCCCTCCCTTGACCCAGTAGTAGCAAATGGAACCACAGTGATGGCTGAAACTGAATATCCCACTAACTTGGTAAAAGTTGGGCAGGCTCACAGTCAGACTTCAATCATTTTGGAGAAGTACAATAATGTGGCATTCCTTGCACCCTGGTGATATGCAGAAAATACATAGCTGCTTCCGACGAAATTTAAACATGGACTGTTAACAAGAATGTACCCTTAAAGTTTTGTAAACTCTACAGCAAAGAAAAAAAAAAAAACTGCTACAGAAAAAATAAGGATTTTTTTTTCTAGCTTTACCAGTGACCAGTACTTTCATTTCTTCATGTTACTAATTACAGAAACTTTCAGCAGAAATGTATCACTCTTGGGCATCAGTGAGTTCTAAACATTCTAGCTCTTAGGAGACTCTGATGACATCTGTTCTGTTGTTAGTTTTGCTCCCTGACTAGATTGTAACTTCTAAGCCCAGGAATCATGTCTTCAACTACTTTTCTTTAGTACTAACCTAACCAAGAGCTAGGCATTTAGGAAATGCTCGATATAAAGGTATTGACAAATGATTATGTATAATTAGCTCTTCATCACAATATTTTTCATTATCAAGAAATAGATTTAAAGGAGATATTTTCAAACAGTATGGATGTATCATCCCCTTACCTTTATGTATGTGTCTGGTTGTGAATAGTCAGCACGTATTATGGTTAAACTCAAGAAACAAGGGAGGTTATTTTCTAAGCCTGCATCATAGCAGTAGAAATTTGAAAAAAAAAAAAAAAAACATAGAATTAATTGTGTTGTAATCAAAGAAAATTACGTCACTATAAATTGTAATATTTCTAAAATATACCCACATATGCCAATCTATTGTAAGAAAATGTTCACAGAGGGAAAACGATGGAAATTCCTGGAAGCTTTAGACAGATTCTAATGATTGGAAATAAGTATTACAAATGGTCCACATTTTAATGTGACTTCTAGAATTTTTTAGAAGTCATAGTATCCTTTCACGCTCTTATGCTGCTTGCTTACAACATACACTTGGTTCACGTTTTTCTGTTAGGAAATATCATACTAATGATCTGTGATCATATTTACCACTTGGGGATCTTGGTGGCCATGATAAGGAATTTGGACTTTATTCTGATTTCATGGGAATCCACTAGAGAATTTTAGCCAGTGAGGTAGCATGATCTTACTTATGCCTTAAAAAGGTTAATTGTTTTGGTAGTTAACTGAAGGAAGGCAAAAGTGGAAGTAGGAAGACTAGTTAGGAAACTATTTGATTGTTCGGGAAAAAGGTGCTGGATGCATGGGCTATAATAATAGCAAAGGAGATGGAGAGAAGTGAATGGATTGAGATGGAACTGAAAGAACTTGTTGATGGTTAAATGAGTTGGAAGGAGTTAGAGAAAGTGAAGTGACAAAGATGACTCAGAAGTGTTTGGCTTAAGTACCTAAGTGGATGGTGAAACAATTTTCAGAGATAGAGAAGAATTTAGGAAGAACAGTTTTTTCAGACATTACTCGAGAGTTCTGTGTTAGGATTGAGATACCTATTAGATACCAACTGAAGATGCTGAAGAGGCTGAGTAGAGTCTGAATTTCAATGGAGAGGCTCAGACTAAGATAGAAATTTGGAACCATCAATGTGTAGATGATATTTAAAGCCATGAGACTCGATGAGATTCCCTTTGCAGGGGAAAAAAAAAAAGCTAGAATATTGGAGGGAAGAGTTTTGTGACAGGACAGTATTTATGGGTCGGGCAGAGGAAAAGAAGCCGGTAAAGGAGACCAAGAAAGAACAGTCGGTGAGCTAGAAGGGACACCAAGTAGATCAGGCATCCTCAAAGCTAAGCAAAGAGCATATTTTTAAAAGACAGTAATGTACTGGGTCAAATGCAGCTGAGAAGTTAAGTAATATAAGAAATAAGAAGGGACTATTGAATTTGATATGAACAGGTTTAGTGGAATGGAAGGATTAGAAGTAAAACCAAAGTAGATTCAGAAGAGGAGAAATTAGCAAGTAGAGACAGCCATTCAGACAAGGACTTAAAAGATCCAAGAATGGACAGGAAATTCCTGGGAGCGCAACCCCTAAGAAGCCAAAAATAGAGTATGCTTTCCATGTAGATTTTTAATTCTTTTTTGGTGGTGTTCTTTAGACAGAGAAATGTCTGTTGGGATTATTGTTTGAAATGGTGTTGGTGGCCCAACCATTTCTGGCTTCTATAGATCCCTTTTTTGTACATGCTCATTCCCTTAAAAAAAAAAAAGAAGAAGAAGACGACTAGATTTTCTAATTTAGGGCAAGGGGCTAATAGCAAACCAAACTCATTTGTAATCTAAATGGTCACACATTATTTTGGTTGCCCTTCAGTGGCACTAACTGCTGGTAGGAAGTTCATTTTACACACACACACACACACACACACACACACACACAGCATTTGCTGCAGATCCTAAATTTGAAGCCCTGGATCTTCCTTACATCATTTACCCAGAGGTATCTTTGTCAACCTTCTTAACTTACATCCACCAGAAAGTAGAACAAGGCAGAAGTTGTGTGGGAGTTCTGTTCCTCCCCATTTCCCCCCTCACCTCCTGGCCTCAGCACAATAAATACTGTGTTCAGAACTTGGCTAACTGCTTCTTTTCCCACATTCGATCAGAGAATACTTAAAGCCATACAGTGTCCCTGTTCTGCCAAAAAGCATATGGGGCAGGTTGCCCCTTCAGGCTAACACAAAGACACACTGTGCAAGACATCTATGGCCAGTGGAGTGGCCGTGTATGGGTTATCAATGAGGCTTTTGACTTTTTTCTTTATGTCATATTGTCATCACATTAAATAGAATTCAAACAAGGAAACAAAATTTATATTCTAGAATTTTAAGGCATTGCCTGCCCTATAGCTATGAAACTTTTCTTTTTCATACCTGGTATAATTTTCCACTTTAAACGATGTTGTGTGATTTGATTACCATTTTGACTCTCATTTAATTGTCCATTTTAAAAATTTTAACTGAAGTTAGGTTTAGATTTACAGTTCAATACCCATAAAGGATACTTCTCAATAGAGCCAAGAACTTCAGAAGGCACAGCAAAAAAAGGGAAAAGTTCAAAAAACTAAGCATCAGGTAGGTACTTTACTGCCCAGGGACATGTCTAGGTAGACTGTCGTCATATCCATCTACACTCGCTTTCTAGTAGAGCTTCCATTTTCTACTGCAAAATAGTTTCTGGAACCACTTCCATGTTGGCCAAAAGAGAGTGTCAACAATTCCTTCCCAAAATTGACCTTTAGAAAGTGAATCTAAAATGTTTGATTCAAGTATGTGAGGGGAGCTGCATCAAAGTTTTCATTTTTACTACATACAAAAGTGACAGATAAATCCGTAAAATGTAGGCATTTTTCTGCTAAGACTGCTAATTAATTTAAAAAGAGGTTGTTAGAATAAAAGGTCAGAGAGTAAACATATTACAGATATTTATTGAGAGCCTGCTATGTGCAGAGTTAGAAAAGATAAAATGAGGTTTCTCCTTTCAACAGACTTACAATCTAATTGAGGGAGCAACAGCATAAACGTATGCAAAGCAAATAATGCAAGATACAGCATAAGACATAATTAACTATCAGATGAGTGACATATATAATAAATACCATTAATTCACAGGTAATCGTAATCAGAAGCACTTAACTTACTATGTGCCAGGCATTCTGCTCAGTACTTCACATACATTATTTCATTTTTTTGAAATATTATTTCCACTTTATAGATGGGAATTGCCTCTGATCTTCCCCCTATTCTGGAGAAAGCAAGGATAATGGTATAAGGTAGACAAAGACCCAAGCAGACATGTTGGTCTGGGGCAAAGGTCCATTTAAGGGAATGGAGAGAATGAACCCTGGGGCCAGCATTAGTCTGTTTACAACCATATCCCAGTGCCTAGTATAGTGCCTTGCACACAACAGGTGCTCAATAATATGTCTTGAAAAAACAAATGGCCCTCTGGTCTGTGCCTGTAACCCAGATCAAGTACCATGGAATAAAGTTAATTAGTGAATTAAAGCCACATACCACATAGCTTAAGGACCCATCCCCAAGACCTCCCAATTCCCAACTATGACAGTAAAGGATTGCAGTGGAAAAGATACATCATAAGGGGAACAGCAATAGCAATTCCAGCTCACTGGGGTCTATTTCATGGAGTCTGACATGGTGAACAGTTCATAAGTTTATTTCCAGGCTGCAAGACCCTGCAACATCTGGCCTCTTGCACCTCCACAACCTCAAATCCTTCTGTTCTTCTCTCACTCTCTCTACTCCTGCCACACATACCTCCCTTCTACTCCTCCAATCCATTTCAGGGCCTATATTCTTGCTTCGTATTGCCTGGAATGTTCTTCCACAAAACATCTGTGTGGCTCATTACCATACCTTCAGATCTATAAGAGCCACTCTCCCCACATCTTCCCAGCTGCCTGCCATTATAATACACATCTATTTCCTTATGTGTTCATCCCTGTACACACTAGAACATGGGTCCAGGAAGGCAGAATTCCATCTGCTGTTTTTGCCATTGAATCCCCAGCAACTAGGACAGTGCCTGGCACACCGTAAGTACTCACACACAGCAACTCTAACTCAGGATTACTTTTTCTAGCTCTGAAATACCTACTTCCAAGAGAATGAAATTTATTCAAGAAATGTTGGATGGAAATTGAAGAGTGAGCTTGGAAATGAGAGACAGAGTGGCAGGAGCCCAGACCAACCTGTTTATGAAAGATGCCTTTGCCCATAGAGGGAAAAATACACCTTAAAACCTCTGCCAAAGTATATGCTTTCTTAGGACACCTCTGACATGCTGAATGGCACCTGGTCTGAACAAGAAGATCTATGAATTTGCCAAAACAACTAATTCCTGTGACTTAAGAGTCACTACTACCAGAATCAGCCTAGTAAACAAGTACCAAGCAACGAGCACCTCATATGTCAGTATCCAAAGACAAACATGCTGCTGCATGCAAAACCAGACAAATGCATTCATGCAGGTGACAGCAAGTGGAAGAAATTAATCCTATTTTTATTATTTTTTCCCTTATCAAACACTAACAAGGGACTAGATGTCATAAACCTAGTTAAAATATGTTGACTTTGCCTCAAATTTGAGTATTCATGGTTCCAAAAGGATGCTTGTTATAGGATCTGATGATGTACTTTAGAATCTTCTTTTGTGCAAATTGAGACTTCAGAGAACTCAAAATATATGGTAAATTCAAAGTAATATTATAAGTAAAATCATAATGCCTCACAACATTTTTTGAAAGTTAAATATTTAGTAGTTTTACAAATATGTATTGAGCACTCCCTATATTTAAGGAACTGTGCTAATGCTGTGATGGATCAAAAGGAGAATGAGCCATGATCCTTACCTTCAGACTTCAAGCTTATTATCCATTGGGCAGTTAGATAACTAACATATCAGACGTGGAATAATAAGTGCCATTGTCCAGATATTAAAAACAAAATTGGTGTTGTGGAAGCACAAAGAATGTAGAGATGGATCCCAACTGGGAGAAAGAAAAAGTGCTTCCTAAAGAAGACACTCAGATTGACCTTGAAAGGTGAATGGTTTCACACAGGATTAGAAGGTAGGAATTCTTCATTTGCTGGACTTGCTAATTTTTTTTTGGTGTAAATATTCCCACTGTGGTTGATTTAAAGTTGATAATGTGATGCAACTGAACACAGAATTGGGAAAAGAAGGTGGCTTCAGCATACTACCTATGAGTCACCAGCTGAGCTCCAGACTTAATTAAATCAACCTCCTCACTACTATTTTGAATGAGTGAATTCACAAGTCTTAAAAAATCTATGATAACATTATAAGGGAAGAGATAGTCACTTCTGTCATTCTCCCTTACATCTCCAACTAACCTTCTAATAGTCTCTTTGAATATCCTTCCAATTTCAGTCATATGCTCCTGGCTGGCCTACCTAGGATTAATCTTGGCCCAGTGCCAAAATGTAATTCTGTTTATTCTTTTTAGCATTGCTGTGATTAATCTGTGCTCCTGTTATCCCGTGGCATAGCAAACTCTCTTACTGATTATGGCCTGGTGTTGACACCTCTGCTGTTCTCCATAATGAAAAGCAGCTTTTGGGGTGGCTAGCTGGGCAGGATGTTTCACTGCTTTTGTAACAGTAGGAAGGAAAAGCTAGAGGAATTACTGGGAAGCTTTGCAGAAGGAAGATACAGGCCAGCTGAGAGCCAGCATTCATATTGCCTGTTTCTTTCAGTATTCTTTGTGAAAACACCACCACCAGTGTGTTCCCTGGATGTCACTACTGCACCTTTAACTGTCCTTATTATGCTAGGGACTCCATTTGAAAAGCCAGACTCTAGTATCTGTCTGTAATTGCAAGTGGATGTCTCAGCACATGCACAAGCTTATGTCAGGAGGATGTTTATGAAAAACTCACCAAGCAGAACACTGCTAGACAGGAAATAAATACGTGAAGCTTGAAGTTGTTAGGAAACTTCCACATTTGTCCCTCTAAGCCAGAGATAAGACCTGTGAGAAAAGAAGGTCTTTATCATTGCACATTGATTCTTGTTGAAGCCCTGCTATTCTCAAAATACACTTACAGCAAAATGTGGCTGCTGCAGATTTATTTAAACATGTGCTTTTTTAAAGGACACTGGTTTATCTTCCAAATTTGTTATCTATTATTTTACTATAAAGCATTAAAAAGTGTTTGAAACCACCAGCACCATTTCACAGTTCCTGTTTTATTTGTTTAAATTCTCTAGCTCATGCAATATGCTGTATGATTTACTGTTCAAGTACAGAAGAAATACACTCCCTCATGGAGATGTGGGGAGGTAATACTGTCTCTTGGAAGGGCTCAGAGATTTCCTGTTTAGATTACACAGGCTTCTTTAGAGCTGCCAACAGTCATAACATGTACAAGATAATACACTTTGGTTCAGGAGAAACTATGGATGGGAATGTAATTAACTCACTGAGCCACAAAAGATATTCCAGCTTAGAACTGTCACTGCACTCAGGCCTGGTGGACTCAGTATGCCAAGGGGTAGCCATGATCAAAAAGAGGATGGCAGCCTGAGGAGCCACTGAGTAGTATCCAACCACAGAGCAAAAGGAGAGGGCCTGGCTGCTAAGGACATCACACATCTCACCTGGTTCTTTGAGAATTCATCCCTGAAGGGTATTTCTGCCCAAAGCCTCAGCAACCTGGCTTCATCGATATAACTTTGTGATGCTTGTGACATTGAGATAAATCAATCAGCATGTACTTTATCAAGTGCCTCCTCATGAGTACCAATTGTGGCACATAGTGGGGAAACCCTAGAGGCAGAGCCCTGCAGAGGATATGGTGATTCAGACCAGAGCAAGAAGGTATAGTGAAAAGTTTCCTAAATATATTTTGTGTCTTGTCATAAGAATCACCTGGCAGGGAGGGGTGTGGAAGGGCAAGGTAAGCATACACATTGCCAGGACCTTTCCAAAATGTAGAGTGACCAGGGACTTAGAGATTCAGACTCTATCAATCTGGGGCAGGGCCCTAGACTTGGTATATTTAATAACTGCTGTGTGAGGCCCTCTACATGCATTACCTCCTGTAATTGTATAGAACGGTTGCTGTATATGGTACTATGTTTACTTGTGTTTGCACTGTCTATTCAGGGGTGTTTCTAAATGCCATTGCTACACAACTAGTGAATTATGATTCTTGCCAGAACATTGATTCTCCTACTCTTGCTCCCTTAATGACACACTAGAGAACTGGGATTGGCTGCATTTAGTCTCAGGCTGAATCATTGCCATAAGTAGATTTCCATCCCCTACTCCACCAACACATTTGCCAAACACCCTTAAAGAACAGAACCCACTGCCTACATACAGCCTGCACCGGGAGGGCCTAAATAGTCTAGCTGGGTTTATGACAACATCCCATCTTCACATCAGCAAAACCCTAAGTGCACAAAGTCTAATGTAAACACATTGTCAAGCTCTCCATAGGAAAAGACATGCCCCTGCTGTCAAGGTAGTGACTAGCAATAATAACAATGACAAAAACAATAACAATGATAAGCATATATAACATTTGCTTATCACTAATTGTATTGTAAATGAAATGATTTGCGTGTGCTAACTGATTTAAACCTTATATATATATATATATATGGATACTTTTACTCTCTCAATTTTAAACACAGAGAAACCAAGGCCCAGATACGTGTTTCTGTTGAGAAGTTGAGTACAAGGTTGAGTGTAAGTAGGGAAAGTTCAATTGCAGTCAGTTCTAGTCTTGGTAAGTACACTGTGAGGCGCTCCACCTCCGAGCATAGCAAATTAGTAGTTCCCCAGTGTTTGCAGAACCAAAATTAAGTCCTTTGGCTACGTTCTCCCTGAGGTGCCCCTGCTTCTTCCCTAATTCAGCACATCCTCAGCTCCATCCATGCACTCCCAACACATCACAGCTCTTTACATGCCCAGGCTGTGTCTTCTGCACCTTTGTACCTTCTGTACCTTTGTTTCCTTGGCCCCACCTGCCCTTTCTTTTCCTCCACATTACCCTTTATCCCAAATTTAGCACCTGTCTCAAGGAGTCACCTTCCCAAGGAAGTTTGTCCAAATTTGTTAACAGATATTCCATTGTTCCTCCAATGCTTGACTACTCTTTCTTTATAGATCCCTGCCTAGAAAAATGTGGGCTCACTGAGGCCAGGGGCTGCAGCTAGTTTATTTTATAACCCAGCATTTAAAAGTGCCTATTTATTGATTTGTTGGGAATAGTTAATAAATGGAGTCCTTGCAGATCATAACCAAGACCACAGTTCGTAATGGTTTCATTAACTTTGTTACTATTGGATGTGATTCTCTGCTTATGGTCTTCCTTTACTTGTTTTTCCCTTACTGCTCAGCACCTCTAGACATTAGGTACATGGCTCTGACGCTAATTAAAATTGATGACTGAGAATGACACTTCCATTTGCTAAGCCAGCGCAGTTTTGTTCAGTGTGCTCTACTTTTTAACCAGCACCCTCTCAGCAGTAGCAAAAATCTGTAGTCTTTCCATGAGGGTACCATTTGTTCCTTTTATGTATCGATTCATTACATATTTTCAGGAGTGTTGGCTGACTAAGACTTTTTGCTTTGTGAAAATGTCACCAAATGCACGATAAAGGCAAAGTCACCAGATGTCTGTTTGCAAAAAAAATTAAATGCTGGTTTGTGAAGATTCAAGGCTGGCCAGGGCTCCCCAAGCATTTCCAGGCCTGAGCTTTGGCTCTGCACTCTCCTTAGGGTCTCATAACTGACCCCCACATTCCATTTCTGCCATCGTGGAAAAATTTGTCAACTTTACTGCTGATGTTAGGCCTGGAAATTGTCGTCCATTAGTTTTCTCAGATTCAAGCTGAAAATTGAGACAAACTTCCTACGTAATTTTGACCAAAATAACACATATGTTTATGTATATCCCATGATTAACATATTTTTAAAACCACTTTACTGAGGTATGGTTGGCATACAAAAATCTGTGCATATTTAATGTATACAGCTTCATGAATTTGGAGATAAGTATACATCCATGAAATTATTACTGCATGTATGCCATAAACCTATCACCTACAAAAGTTTCCTTTCACTTTCTTTGTTATTATTTTGATTAACTTAATTTTTTTCTTCCTTTGAACTATCAAAACTTTCTCAAGTAATACATAGTTGTCAGTTATACAAACTTGCTGAACCTTGACCAAAGGTCCTCTTTTAGTGCTCAGAAGTAATGAAACAAAGTGTTCTCTGATTTGTAGCAAAGATCTGTGATGGTGGTGGGAATGGTTCTAGAAAATAATGGTAATAATAAAAACTTAGAGTATCAAAGCAGCAAGTAGATTTGAAGGAATTGTTACAATGCAATTTTGCTTTCCGGCCACTTTAAAATCAAGGTGTAGTACTTTATTTATTTTAGGAAAATGTTTGCTTTTTGTCATAATTCCTTATTGCATATGAGATTAAATGATCTATAGATGAAGATAATAATAAAATTTAGAGAGAGAATAAAAAAGAAACACTTTCACAGCTGAAAGGCTGCTTCCCAGTTAGCTAACTGGGAGGAGTTACTGAAAAAGTACATTGAAAAGCGGCTCAGGGGCAGGTGAATTGGACTCACCAGGCTCTGACATTCAGAGAGATGGGAATGAGTCAGCTCACTGTCCAGTACATCTTTATTTTCTTTCTCTTTCTTGTTTTATATCAGAAATAGATTTCTTGGCATTGTTACTGTGGGTTTCTATTAAGGACTGAAACAAAAGTATTAATAATCTGAGAGTATGTAAAAAAAAAAATTCATTTTCTCCTACTATACTCTCATAACACAGAATATTTTAGTGACCAGAGATCACCAAAATGTGTGTGGTGTCAATGAAAAGAGTCAAACTCTGTAAAATGTTTGAAGAGATTTTTTCTGAGCCAAATGTGAGTGACCATGGCCTGTGACATAGCCCTCAGGAGGTCCTGAGAACATGTGCCCAAGGTGGTCAGGGTACAGCTTGGTTTTATATATTTTAGGGAGGCATAAGACATCAATCAAATACATTTAAGAAATACATTGGTTTGGTTCAGAAAGACAGGACAATTCAAATTGGGGGCTTCCAGGCTATAGGTAAATTTAAGCATTTTCTGGTTGACAATTAGTTGAGTTTGTCTGAAGACCTGAGATTAATGGAAAAGACTATTCAGGTTAAGGTATGTTTGTTATTGGACCTAAAACTGTGCCTGACTCTTAGTTGATGACTGCCTGGATCTGGGAAGGAAGAAAGGAAAACAAAGGGGGAAGGGGATTCTCTACAGAATGTGGGTTTTTCCCATAAGAGACTTTGTAGGGCAATTTCAAGGCATGGCAAGGAAATATACTTTGGGGTTAATATTTTTTCCTTGTCTCATAATGCTATGCCAGAGTCAGATTGAAAAGCAAGTCACAATATACAGGGTCAAATAAAGCCCATCTGATGAGAACCCATGGTTTGTAGGGCATGACTCCCCAGAACCCTTAGGTAGGAATTTGGGCAAGATAAAAAATCGGAACTTAGTCCTCGGCGGGAATCTCTCCCCACACAAATTCTCCAACAGATTCTTCAGTGGGACACCAACTGGGTGTTCTCTAATTCAATTCGATTCTGACAATTTACCTATCTACCTGGAAATAGCATCAGATAACCACAGGTTTAGGGCTCATTCCAACACCACCACCCCCCACTTCAGATGCCTACTGCAAGTAATAGGTTGTTACCTATACTTCTAGCCAATCAGCTATAAATTGGGGTTCCCACAACCTCCGCCTCAGGTTTGATAATTTGAGACAGCTTGCTTACATTTACCAGCTTATTAGAAAGGATATTACAAAGGACACAGATGAAGAGATGGATAGGGTAAGGTATGTGGGTTGGAGTTGCAGAGTTTCCATGACCTCTCTGAGTGCAGCATCTTCATGTGTTCAGCTATCCAGAATCTCTCGGATTAGGACATTGGCCACTGGTGATCAAATTAACCTTCAGTCCCTCTCCCCTTCCTGAGGTTGGAGAGTGGGGCTGAAGTGTGTCAACCTCTAATCAACTCTTGGTCTTTCCTGTGACCATGCCCCATCCTGAGGCTCTCCAGGAGCCCCCAGGCATCAGTCAACTCATTAGCATACGAAAGACACTTATCACTACAGAGATTCGAAGGATTTTAGGAACTGTGTCAAGAAACAGAGACAAGGTCAAATATGTATTTCACAATATCACCAGTAGTTTCACTGGGAGGTAAAACTCAATGTTTACTGTGGGCCTGAGCCATGCTGACCCTCTAAGAATAACTTAGGGGTAACGTGATCAGATATGGGAAATTCTGGAGAAACACCTTTCACCACCAAGCCCAGACAAGAGATGCATACTTTTCTAGCTGGGATGCTTACAAAGCAACCCACTCTAATACTTCAAGGTAGAGTGACACTACATTCATCATTTTTCATTTTTTCCTGTTTTTTATGCCACCTACTACTAATGTCAATCAAATTATGACTGTGTTTATAATGGATGAATTATAGACCATCTCACATCATAAAGTTCTGTTTCTCTCATGTTGAGCTTTTCACCTCCCTTCATTCCCTCCCTACTTCCAGGATCATTCACATGTTTATTTCTAAAAATAAACTTTTTTTACTGAACTTTTTTTCATGCCATTTAAAAAGAATTTATATTTCTCCTCATTCGTACAAATAAGATTCAAGTTTAAACTCAAATAATGTAGGAAATCTTTTTTAAAAAAATTGTTCCCTACTGTGCCTAGGCTTGAGACCAAAGGTAATTAAGACCAGGTTTTCATTTGCTGTGATTTTTATGAGTTCTTTTTAGAGGTTAGTGCAATTTTAATTTTTAAAAGGGGGATTATTATGAGAGGAGAAATCATACTTTATCATTTGAAAATGATGCCATAACAGGTGTTAGCAGAAAAATCAAACTGTAAAATATTTTAAAGAGATTTATTCTGAGCCAATATATTCTGACTGTGTCACAGATTTATTCTGACTGTGGCCCCATTGAAATGAGCGAGTTCTCTGATCCCTCTCACAGAGCTTGCGACAGGGGTGTGGCTCACCTGTTCAGTTGCCCCACTGCTCAAACCCCTAGGGGGAGAATACAGACAGTCAGGTGCAGAGGCTGGGGCAGGTGCCTTGGCCCCTTAGCCCCGAGGTAGTGTCTAGGGGTGGGGTGCCTGCAACCCCAGTGTTACAAAGTTCTTTCAGCTTTGCAGTCCACAGACAGCTTGAGTGTTAATCAGCTCAATGGACCCTCTGCCTTATAGCAAGGGCAGAGGGCCAGTGTGACAGCTTTCTGTATCCCAAGCTCTTGCTCAGTGTCCTAGAAAAAACAAATCATACAGGGGCTCAAAGGACGAGTGCAAGGTTTTATTGAGTGGTGGAGGCAGCTCTCAGCAAGATGGATGGGGAGTGGGAAGTGGGGATGCAGTGGGAAGGTGAACTTCCTCTGAAGTCGGGCAGCCCAGTGGCTGGACTCTTCTCCAACCTCCCCCAGCCAAGCTCCTCTCAGCATCCAGATGTTCCTCTTCTCTCTCTCTCTGCCGCATCATTTCACCATCTGTCTGCTGGTCAGCTGGCTTGCTGGTGTGCTGGTCTGTTGGTCTGCTGGTCTGCTTCTGGAACCTTGGGTTCAGAGTTTATATGAGTGCAGGGTAGGGGGTGTTTTGGGCCAAAAGGCAGCTTTTTGGACATGAAAACGGAAATGCCTGTTCCCATTTAGGGCTGCAGGTCTTCAGGCTTGAGGGTGGGGTCTTTGCCCAGGAACTACCCTCTTCTACCCAGTGTTTCCCTGCCTCCTGTCCATATCACCTGTATACACAGTCTCAGGGAGTCCTGAGAAAGTGTGCCCAAGGCCATCAGATTCAGTTTGGCTCTGTATGTTTCAGGGAGGCAGGAATTACAGGCAAAGACATAAATCAGTACATGGAAGGTACACATTGGTTCACTCTGAAAAGGCGGGATGTCTTGAAGTGGGGACTTGCAGGTCATAGTTTGGTTCAGAGATTCTTTAATCTGCAGTTGGTTAAAGGAACAAAACTTTGTACAAAGCTTAGAGTTAGCAAAAAGAGATATTTAAATTAAGATAAGGATGCTATGTCAGAGTCAGCCACAAAATGACCTGTTTAGCAAGATTAATGGCCTACAGGTGTGACTTAACCCTTGCCTTGCATGGCCTAAGGTCTTGTTTATAATTTAGTATCTTATTGCCCAAAGAGTCTATTTAGTCAGTCTTATGATCTCTATTTTAACATTAATGCTGGTCACTTGTGCCTAAACTCCAAAGGGGAGGTATATCCGACCTGCCTTCCCATTGTGGCCAGGAACCATTCTCTGGAGTCCCCTTGGCCAAGAAGGGATCCATTCAGTTGGTTTGGGAAGCTGAGGATTTTATTTTTAGTTTACACAGGGTCATATCAGATTGTTTTGACAGGGATGACTAATGGTTTTCTTCTCTTTCTGTTTCAGCCACAGCAGCTATCCTTAGCAGAGCACCCTGGAGTCTGCAAAGTGTTAATCCAGGCCTAAAGACAAGTAAGAATTTCAGTCCTTTTTCTTCCTTCAATGATATTTTCCATGTTTTAGTGTAATTAAGCTACTATCCTTTCTCTATTTTATTTGGGATGTTAGTAACTGGAATAGTGACTGAGTTGAAATTTTATAGGCAAGCAAAATATTTTTTAAGGATTTACTTTTAACTTCTGATATAGTTTGGATGTTTGTCCCTTCCAAATCTCATGTAATCCTCAATGTTGGAAGTGGAGACTGGGAGGAGATGTTTGGGTCATGTAGGCAGATTCCTCATGAATGGTTTAGCACCCTCCTCTTTGTGCTGTCCTCACCATAATGAGTGAGTTCTCATGAGATCTGGTTGTTTAAAAGTGTGTGGCACCTCCCCCTTCAATCTCTTGCTCCCACTCTCGCCCTGAGACACCTGCTCCGCTTCACCATGATTATACGCTTCCTGAGGCTTTCACCAGAAGCAGATGCTAATACAGCCTGCAGAACTGTAAGCCATTTAAATCACTTTTCTTTATAAATTACCCAGCCTCAGGTACTTTTTTATAGCAATGAAAACAAACGAATACAACTTCTCTGCAAGGCTGCTTTTTTCTATTTTTGCTTATGCTTGGAGGTTAAGTAAGGCCAAATTAATGAAGGAGGAAAAAAGAGGAAATGATACATCATGGATCAACAATTATTTATTGAATTTAGGAAACTGCCTCTTTTTATAAATTCTTTTTAAAATTATTTTCATTATTATCTTGGAGTATTTATCTAAGGTTTACACTGGTAGAAAGTTAAACTTGTCTCTCCAACCAAATTGCCTTAAGCTTCAAAATTATGCCTTCTTGTAAGCTCTTTCTTACCCTTAAAATGACTTTACGCATTCCCCCCGGTCCTTTGACAATCTCCTTTCAACCACAAGACAGAACCCCAACATCAACTCTGTGGGGAAGCTTCTCCAAATTCTCTAGTCTTGAACAATATTCTGCCTTCTCTGCTTCTGCGGAACTTTGTCCTTTACAACATGATAGCATTTACCTCCTGACATTTTAGTGTGTGTGTTAGCCCTGCATATAGAACTCACCAGATTGTGTGGACTGCATGAATGAATTAATTCTATTGAACTTTAAGGCAAAGCGTAAACTTTATGCTTCTTCTAAATCCCTTACATCTCCTAAAAAAAATTCTGATCCATAGTAGTAGGTACTTGTTTGGTTAAATGTTAGGGATGGATATTTTTCATCAGTGGAAGTGTATGCTAGAGTCCATATTATGCAATAAGGGAAGGGAAGACAGTGTACCTAAATCAGTTAAGATATTGCTATTCTTGTTGTTATTCTGGAGTCACGAAATCATAATTTGAATTTTATGACTAAATTGCAGAATTAATTTCCAATGTGAGATTTTAACATTATTTCCTTGGAGGTGACCAAAAAGGAGAGTTGGTACTGTTTTTAACAACTGTCATTCAATTGTCAGTTGTACCAGACCACAAATCCTTTATAGCCCTCCCGTTTAAGAAGCATCTGACATGTTAAGCTGCTCCCTAATTAACAAAGAGGTTGTAAAAGAAGTGGCTGTTTGGTTCTGTTTGGGTTTCCCAGCCAGTATATTCCAAAGCCTTTTTTCACTCAACAGATGAGTGACGTGCTTTATATTCTGTAAGGAAATGAGAAGTAATCAGTTGAAAATGTGTTACTAATGGTAAATGCTTCACATTGAAACCATCCTCCTGACACAAACATAATACTTTGCCCTCCACTGTCCCCCAAAGTGGCAGTAGGATTTCTCTAAGTAATTTTCTTTATTAGGTCACAGGGTCTAAGAAGCGTAAACATTGTGCCTTGTTGAAATATAGCCTCTAGGTATGGAGGATGTGTTGAACAACTTCCTACCAGTCATTTGGCATATGTTGATTTCCTGTCTTCATGATACGTAAGACGACTAGCTAATTATCATTCGTATGTGGGAAGTCACATAGATACTGACTTCCCCTATCTTTCCAGCTTTTTCTCATCAAAAGTCACCTGCTCTCTGTCCCAGGAACGACTGGCTAAAGTAACCTAGATCAGTGTCTGTAACAGTGGGCACCTATCATAGTGCACATGCTTGAACATATCATTGCCTTTTATCATCACGAGCCTCACATCCAGATGTGACAGACTCAAGTGCTCACATCACCTCACTCTGTCACTGTATACGTTGTTACCGTGTCACAAATATTTAACAGTCTGCTGTGTACTCAACCTTTAGCTGTGTGCCCTGAGGGAGACAGAGTAAGATACTGCCCTGACATCAAGGAGCTCACATTCTCCCTAAAGAGATAATTTCACATGAAAAGTTAATGTTTAACATGAAAAGTTAGTGTTTAACATGAAATGTCCTGAGAACATACAATTATAATTTACACGTTTCCTGTGTGTACTTTTCTAAGTTCTCACATTCAAAACAAAACCCTATGGAAAAAAAATGAAATAAAAACCCTGTCAGGACAAATCCTAGCCAGAACTGACCAAACATAAAAAAATAAATGCCACTGCCCTCTCCAAGCCACCTTTACTTTATACTTGGGCCCAAGAAGCCGAAACATTGTTCCTTGTTGAAATATAACCTCTAGGTATGGAGAATGTGTTGAACAACTTCCTACCAGTCAGTGCCGTGCAGTGATTATGTAGCAGCATCTCCCTCCTCTTTCCTTCCACCCCCTGCCCCATCTCTCCTTCCTTGCGTCTATCTTCCCCTGCCAACAATAATTTTCTTATGTTCTAAGTAAATATCTTTAGTGCTTTCCCTACTACCTAAACATTAAACTTCAAACCTTTCCCAAGACCCTGAACATCCACCCCAGCTTGTAAGTTCAGGCTACTTACCATTCCCCAGGCACACTGTATTTTCCCTCCTCTGGTACACTGCTCATGTCATCGAATCTATCTTCCTCCCACCCCGCCCTGGATTCTGTAAATATAAATCAGTCCTGCCCACCTTTAAGTTTCAGTCAAAACCTGATACTCATGGCCTCAAGCAATCCCTCCCTTCTCCATGCTGGTCTGAGAGAGGTCATATTTCAGTAGCTCTGGAGAGACACATATGGTCAAACCAGATCAGCTAAAATTAACCCATGCTATGCACAACCTAAAGAATCACCTCTTGCTGTAACCTCTTTCTTCTCTTGCTCACCAAAAATTATCTGTCCTATTTGCTAAGTAAGCCCTTAGGGCTTTGCTCTGCTGGCAAAAGGTCTTCATCCATGTGAATGTGCATTTTTGTGTTAATGAGCACATGCTAACATGCCTTCCACAGATTAGTTTCTTAAGAAACATTTTCTGGGGAAAAAAAAAAGACCTATTTTTGGTTAGTAACCCCAAAAGGACCTTTCAGTTCACATACGTGGGTAGCAGCATACTCCACTTATGCAAAGGTCAGCCCGGGGTAAATATGAGCAAAAACACATACTTAGGATAAGAAGAATGTTGAGGGAGTTTACAGTTTAAAGAGATATCCAGATAACGTTTTTATATTTTAAAGAAGTAATGCTATAATTTTACTACAAAGAAAACTTCTTTTTGTTTCTGGGGAGAAGAATAGGAAGAGTTACAATCTCCTAGAGAAAAGCAAAACATTTTTAGTATTCCCAAATAAGACAGGCATCTCAACTAGGGTGCTGTGGTTGCACGTTCTTTGTGCTTTTTCAAGAATTTTATTTCTCTGTCATAATTATTTACTGGCAGAAGATTTGTTGGGCCAAATATATAAGGCTTTCTTAAACACATATAGAGAAAAAAAATTAGATGATTGCACATCTTTCTGAGGGAGATTTTTCCCCTATTTTTAAAAGTCATTGCTTTTCACTGAATTTGTCTTGTATTCCTATAAAAGTGTAAATTTTGTGATTGATAGCATTTTTACCTCAAAATAAAATGAATATCCAACTGGAGCAAGCTTTATTGACTGCTTATTGGAGCATAAATTAGTCTAAGGTTTCATGAAAATAGGCATTTGAACATGAGTATTAATGGCTGAGATCAGAGGCAAGTTTTGAAAGGATTCCAAAATATTATCATATTAGATAGGCAAGCAAATGAATTGCTTGAATGCTAGAAGTTCACAAACATTCAAATAATTGTGAGTTACATTAACTTCAATAAAAACTTTTGCAGGACAAAAATTTAATATAGTAAACTTCATCTTTCTTGTCCAGGTCCATATACATTCTTAGCTGGACTCTTGTCCTAGCTTCCTAATTTTTCTTCCTATCTCCTATTTTTCCCTATTCCAAGCCACCATAATCTGTTCTTGATTAATTCTTTCTGCCTACCTCTGATTCAGTGATTCATCTGCCCAATCATCTATAGTAGCTCCAAACCCTTTTCTAAATTATGAATAAACTTATCTCCCTGGCATTCAGAAAATTCAACAGCATTCATCGTATACACTTTTCTAGCCTTATCTCCCTTTTCTCTTATGTACTCGTATGTTTATATTCCCTGCATTCTTGCTTCATTATATCCATTTACATTGACCCTTTTACCAGTAATTTCCTCTTCTTTCCTCTCAGTCTGAAACAGTCCTTCATAGATTTTGTCCTATGAGCCATATTTCAAATATAACTTTATCCACAAAGCTTTGTCCAGTTTCCCCAACAGGATGCTGCTTTTGCTTTAGAATTGTAGCCTTTTTTTCCTCTCTCACAAGGAGAGAGAGTGTAGCACCGCAGTTTAAGTACTCAGCCTCTGGAGTAAGCGTTAGTTTAAGACCCAGTTCTACTGCTTACTTCCTGTATGATCTTCTCTAAATTTCATAACCTCTGTGTCTTTTTTTTTCAATCTCTAAAATAAAGATGCTAATAGTACCTACCTCAAGATTGTTGTGAGAATTATAAGTGTTGATATATTTAAAGTAGTTAGAATAGTATCGGGCTCTATAGTAAGCTTACGTGGTATTTATTGTACTCTCTTATGGCTCTTATTTTATTCCAATGTGTATTAAATTGAACCGTATGAAATTGCCCATGTCAACTCTATATTGGACCCTAAAATCATTGTGTCATTTGGTTCAACCAAATGTAGTGCTTTTTGCACCCCCCCTTAATAAATTGAACTATCTCTAAAGATAGGGACAATATCTTACACATCGTTATATCCTACAGTACCTGCTACATACTTGACACATGCTGAGTATTTCATGGATGGTTATTGAATTTTGCACACACACACACACACACTTCAAAAAACAAACAGAAGCCAAGCCCTCCCCACTATCTTAAGTACTCTTTGGCTACCAGGGAGTTTCCTACACGCCATTCAGCAGTCATTTATGAAAGGAGAGTGATAAAGATATAGAGGAGGAGAATTTTATCTTGTCTATTGCTGAGTATAAATACTATGCCTTTCCCAAAAGCCTTCCACAGAACCTTTCCTTCAGGTCAGGGACCTAGTGTCATGGGTCGGTCTTGGATAACGTTGCAGGACATATCAGTTCAACTGCCAAGGGAATCATAAATAGTCCTACTCCTGCCTGCGGCCCACCACTGCCTCTCTGCTTTCATTCTTTTTTATCAGATATTTTCAACATCAAGAACTTATTAGCTGATAATGCAACTAAATTAAGTATAACATAAGGGAAATGTGTCCTGGCAGGAACGGTATCTTAGAGTGAATGCACAGTCTTTATTGGTTACCAAAAAACAAAACAAAACAAAAAAAACTTGAGCTTTGGACAAGCAGTAGAGAGCAGAATTGATACTGGGTTCTGACACGGAAGCTGACATTAAATTATTGACAGTCTACTTGTTTATAAACTATTCAATAAACAATTTAGTAAGTAAACATAGATTCTTGCAATCCCTTTTAAGGAAACAGTGTTTATGTTGGCTCTCTTGTACCCAACCGAGAGCTCAGCCTTTCCTGACTCACATAAGCACTAATCTCCAGATAACACCAAGCATCCTAGGGTTATTATTTATCCCCCTTCCTTGTTCTCTGAAATAAGAGAAAGGCAGGTAAAATTATGCACTTTATGTAAGAAGAAATGGAGGTACAGAGAAAACAGCTTAAGTCTCTTAACAGCCCGAGAGAATGAAGAAGATATTGCCAAGGCAATGAGTTGTATCTGTCCCTAGGTAAGTAAAATATTAATTAAAGCATACAACTATATTAGTAATTCAAACAACAGTCTTTGCTTATATGGACTTTGCAGTGACTTTTTTCCAGCCTGAAATACTCAGATAATGACTGCCATTAGTTTTACACATATTAGTGCTTTATTATATACTGCTTTGTTTTCACACAAAATTGTTGGGAGATAAGAATTTTTTGTAAGAAATATTTGGTCTTAACTTTTTTATCCCCCTTCAACTTCAAGCAATTTTCTGAGCAATGATAAGTGGTAAGTAGATATTTACCACTTAGTTTACAAGAAACCTGTTTCTCTCTGTGCATTGGCTTAGGCACTATTAATGAAACCTTTGGAATGCAGGTCCCTTCTGGTTGTAAACATATACTGAGGTCTTCTATTTCTTTTGGAACTCAAACAATAAGAAAATAGTTAGAAATCTGTTTGTGGGCATAGGTCTCTAAAAGCCTTAATCTTAGAAGTGAGTAAAAAAAAATTTAGGCCAGACGCCATGGCTCATGCCTGTAATCCCAGCACTTTGGGAGGCCCAGGCGGGTGGATCACGAGGTTAGGAGATGGAGACCATCATGGCTAACACAGTGAAATCCCGTCTCTACTAAAAATACAAAAAATTAGCCAGGCGTGGTGGCGGGCGCCTGTAGTCCCAGCTACTTGGGAGGCTGAGGCAGGAGAATGGCGTGAACCCGGGAGGCGCAGCTTGCAGTGAGCCAAGATCTTGCCACTCCACTCCAGCCTGGGCAACAGAGCGAGACTCTGTCTCAAAAAAAAAAAAAAAAATTTAGAGCCTAAGAAGGATGATTAAGCATCTTACTTAAATTTTCAGTATGCCTGTGTACACTCTATATACTGACTTCTAGCATGGTTTCTTTTCCAAAGCATAACACACATTTTTTAAAGGGATAATTCAAGACAAACATTCTTTCACCCTGGGTGACCCCAAGGGGTGGTGAACACTTTTTAGTAACTCTCGAAAGTTAAAGCATCCAACAGTTGGTTGTGACCTTTGAGTTCTTCTAGCTTGTAGCCCACTGATTTGCTGCTTAGTTCCACAGCTTCAAAACCAACTCTAATCACTGCTCCCCAGAGAGCCCTAGCTTCTGCGTACAGGAGCCTCTCACCAGGAAAGGATACCTGAACTCCAGAAGGCCCTTTGTTCACACTGGCTCTTCCTAGTGGGGAACAGTTTTTTTTAAATAATGTACATTTATGCACTGGGAAAATATCTTGAATTTATTATTTAGGTGTAAGCAGACTTTAATACAACTTAACCTACACACTGAGAAAGCAGACACTTACAAAAAGATTTATGGCTTTGACAAAGCGTTCAAGTGTAGTTACCATTAAATAGTAGTTCAAGTAATTGTGTGTCTCATGGCAAATACATGCAATATAAGGTAATATATATTTAAACCAAAAATAACAAGAGGTGATCATTTGCTAAATAAAGAACTTATTACTTAGGAAAAAAATGTTACACAACTTTCAAAGGACTTTTAAAAATATAATATGATTTATAGGAAATTTATTTGCATATAATTCACAATATCTGGTACAAGGTAAGCTACCTCTGTGTTTTTTTTCTTTAGGTCAACAAATATTTAAACCAAGGGTTGATAAACTGGCCCTCAGACCAGATGCTTGTTTTTGTAAATAAAGTTTTATTGGACCACAGCCATGACTGTTTGTTTCAGATTGTGGCTACTTTGAGGCTACAGTGGCAGAGTTGAGTAGCTAAGACACAGAGCATAGGTCCACAAACCTAAAATATTTACTCTGGCCCTCTAAAAAAAAGTATGCCAAACCATTCTAAACAGAAAAGCAATTAATTCTTTTTTTTCAACTCTTATTTTAGATTTAGTGGGTACACGTGCAGGTTTGTTACATGGGTAAATTGCATGTCTCTGAGGTTTGGTGTACAAATAATCCCCTTACCCAGGTATTGAGCATATTACTTGATGTTTTTCAACTCACACCCCGCTCCCAATCTTCCCCACTCTAGTAGTCCCCTGTGTCTACTGTTGCCATCTTTATACCCATGTTTATCCGGTGTTCAGCTCCTGCTTATAAGTAAGAACATATGGTATTTGGTTTTCTGTTCCTGCGTTAATTCACTTATGATGATGACTTCCACATGCATCCATGTTGCTGCAAAGGACATGATTTTGTTCTTTTTTGTGGCTGCATAGCTTTTCATGGTATGCATGTACCACATTTTCTTTATCCAGTCCACCATCAATGCGCATCTAGTTTGATTTTATGTTTTTGCTATTATGAATAGTCCTGTGATGAATATATGAGTGCATGGGTCCTTTTCGTAGAATGATTTCTTTTTCTTTGGGTATATACCCAGTTATGGGATTGCTAGGTTGAATGGTAGTTCTGTTTTAATTTCCTTGAGAAATCTCCACACTGTTTTCCACAGTGGCTGAACTAATTTACATTCCCACCAGCAGCTATAATATGGTTGTTTGTTTGTTTGTTTGTTTGAGAAGGAGTCTCGCTTTGTCACCTGGGCTGGAGTGCAGTGGTGCGATTTCGGCTCACTGCAACCTCCGCCTCCCAGGTTCAAGCAATTTGCCTGCCTCAGCCTCCTGAGTAGCTAGGATTACAGACATGCACCACCACGCCCAGCAAATTCTTTTAATTTTTAGTAGAGATGGGATTTCACCATTTTGGTCAGGCTGGTCTCGAACTCCTGACCTCGTGATCTGCCCCCCTCAGCGTCCCAAATACTATACCTCCCCTCAGTATAATATGGTACTTTAAGGAACTAATCAAGTTTGTACTAGTTACCATCTTTTAGTCTCCTGTTATCTTCAATTTCATAATTGGCATTAATGACAATACAGTATTCACTTTATAAATTTGCTTCATAGTAAACTCTTCTGAAATAAATTACAGTCATGCATCACTTAACAGTGGGGATAGGTTCTAAGAAATGCATAATTAGGTAATTTCATCATTGTGTAAACATGAAGTGTACTTACACAAACCTGGCTGGTGCAGTCTGCTGCACACCAGCCTTTATGATATAGTCTATTGTTCCTAGGCTACAAACCTATACAGCATGTTACTGTACTGAATATTCTCAGCAATTGTAACACAATGGTAAGTATTTATGTACCTAAACATAGAAAAGGTACAATAAAAATATGGTATTGTAATCTTATGGGACGACTATCACATATGCAGTCTGTCTTTGACCAAAACATCGTTATACAGCACAAGACTACAGTTGAAAATTTTAAATTACATATGTGGGTTGCACTGTATTTCCATTTGCAGCATTGATATATACATTTAATGGTTTGTATGTTTGTGCTTGCATTCATAAACATTAAACTGTTACAGGGAGCATATTTGCTTGTGTAAAAAAATAAATATTTTTTATTTCTAATGATGTATAAAATTATTATGGTTATGTTTAAAGAGGCTTGAAGAGGTATTATGGTTATATTTGAAGAGGCAATGGAAACGTCACCTTTGTCACTGACCAAAACATCATTGTGTGGTTCATGACTGTAATAGTGTAAAGTAAGGATTAAATGTATCAGCTAATCAATGTGGACATATCATTCAGTATTATTAAAGATACTCCATCCAATGAAGCCTGAACACCTGTAAATGCTTGGTGATGGATGGAAAGGGCAATTATTTGCAGCTGGACTGTCTGAGACATGTCATCATTATTGCATAATATTTATTTAATGAAGGATCAATGCACCATACAGCTCCAGTTTGAGAGCACACTTGACATTGTAGTTTGTAGATCTTTTATAAACTGTCTGCTATCACTGAATTTTTGCTGAAGAATAAAGACAAAAGATTCTCTCTTTAGGAAATTGTGCACTTTAAAGACTCATAAACCTGAAACCTCATAGAATCATAATAGATGTATTTTCAGAGACAATTTCTGAGTCCTTGACATATTCTCAAATGTCATTCATGTCTTCACTGCCGCAGGTTATCTTTTTATTTTTATCTGTCATGGAAAAGCAGCCTTTTTCTTTTTTTATCTCTTACTATGCCTTAACAAATAGAATTTAAAACCCCAAATTTGAATTATTTTGAAAGCCAATATTTGTAGCAAATCCATCTATGCTCTGTGTTGTCAGCACATATGATTTTGTGCACCTGCTACCATGAAATTCTGCCAGGGTTATCCTCAGAGAAATGGAGAGACACCTGATGCCATCCTTACTCTGACAGAAGTTTTTCTTCCTGTGAATTCCAAAAACTTTTGAAGTTATGCATCTCTTGAATTGAACTTCAGTGGCTTGTGTTCACATGGTATCTTCCTTTCTAGATTGTAAGTTCTTTGAGGGCAGGGACTGAGTCTTTCTCATCTTTATATGCTCTGCTCCTCCGCTCTTGGTTTAGCCAGAGCCTTACAAAAAGTAGAAGCTTAAATAATGTTTATTAGATGAATATCATACTAAGTTCCAGAAATTACCTGAGAGCAATTGAAGAAGGGAATTGTGGAGGGAGAGGTGTTAGCATAGATTTCATAGTGTTTGAGTTTGGCATCCTTTTCCTCAACACTAATACTAACACAGATAAGTAACCTAACTGCCTTCTCAAATCTGAGAGCAGTAGATGCATTTTCTCTTTTGGGACTTTTCTATCTCATGTGGGAAAAGCAAACAAGAAAGTCCTGCAAAAGTCTTGTAGGTATTTATTCTTATCAGTGGTTGTGGCAAACTCTTTTACTGGTTTCAGTTGGTCCCACAGGCTATGTGATGAGGACTTTGGGGTTTGGGGAGCTGGGAACCATGAGTTGTCTCTTACGTATGACCTAACATACTGCTAATACCCCACAAGCTTCAATTTATCCACCTCGAAATGGATATACTAACATCTATCTCAAAGGGTCATTGTGAGGAGCGAGTAGGAACATAGAAAAGTTCCTAGCACAAAGTAGATATGGAGGATATGGAATAAGATGTTAGGTATTTTATTATTTTTACTGCTGCTCCTGCTGTTACTACTACTGCTATTATTATTACTACTCCTGGAAGAGTAGGACTTGCCTGGGACACTGACCCTACTTACCCCTTCACCTCATTCACCAAAACTTATCTCCTATATAAATTCATGTATATTTTTCTGGAAGGATAAGAAAAATCCTTCATCTAGGTAGCATATTTTATATTTGAATAGTTTATGTTTCAAATCCCAGAGAAGGCCTTTACAGCCAAATTTGAAAAAAAAATAAATTTAAAAATAAATATTCAGTGTTTCGTATATAATAAAATACCTAACATCTTATTCCATATCATATGGGGGTGTGTGTGTGTGTGTGTGTGTGTGTGTGTGTGTGTATCTTTTAATTGCCATGTATTTCTACCAAAAAATACAAAACTTAATTTTATATGCTGAAAGACCCTCGTTTGAGAATCGCTGCTTTTATGTTCTGCTTTAGTCTGGGCAACAGATAGCTTAGGTTGTCGCTTTACAACTGGAGAAGCAGGTAGGACTGAGAGGCTCACAATACTCCAAATTACCAGTGCCAGTCCCATGGCACCAAGACAGGAAAGGCAGGCACCCAAACAGAAAGGTAGTGCAATTAATTGCTTCAAATTCTTTACTCAGGGCTGCCCTTAGGCATGATCAGATAAAATGTACACATTGTTTGGCACTTGGTAAAATGTTGTTTCCTTTCCTTCCTCCTTCCCCTGACAGACTCTCCTTAGGTACAAAAAAGATGAGGCTGTACACATAGCTGTACACATAGCTAAAAGCTATGCCATTAAAACAAACTTCTTCTTTTTCAAAGAGCAACTTCGCCCCTTACTGGACTAAACTCAATCCAAAGCTCTTTTCTCTAAGCTTTATAACACTTACTGCCTGGATGAGTCATTTGTCAATAAATACAGAATATTTGTATAGGTGGGGTTCTTGTATATATGTATGAGCCCCTAGAGTATCTAACTTAAAATTTATTTTTGCTTTAGAAGTTCAGGAATAAGGAGGCTTTGATGATCAATTTTAACAACCGCAATAAATAATATAGTAACCAATGGTTAGGTGTCCAGGCTAGCCCAGGGCAGCCTGTGTGATTCATGCTGCTGGTGAACTGCGGCTGGCTGGGTGAACTAGATCTGGAATTCTGTGGTGCCTAAGGAAGGGAAGGGAATATTTCCCACACTATCTCATCCTGCCCTCACTATCCCTACCCCCAATCTCTCTCTACATTGTACCCCACCTACCCTGCTTTTTCTGTGAAAGACCAGCTGGGACAAATATTTTGGATTAAGTAAAATTTGTCTTGGGTAACTTCCCAAAAATTTAGTTTTTAACTGAATAATCTTGGTTAATCCATGAGTAAATAAGCTTGTAGAGTATAGTCAGCCTCACTGTGAGAAGCCGACAAACCAGAAAACCAGAGGAATATACACCAATTCCTTCCTGCCCTGCAAACCTCTGCTTCTTGAGGTTTTTAAAGAGTGGGTGCTTAATTGATTAGTCATTAGTTATTGACAGGACCAAAGAGATATGCCTGGCTCCTCTTGGAAAAACCAAAAGTCTGAGAGGGAAAAGTACACCAAAAAGATACCCAAGGAGGCAGACTGCTATAAAGAAAATAATTAGGAGAAGAAATCATATGTTTTCAGATGAACAGAATCTGGGGATGAAAAAAGCAGCCTTTTCAGGCAGATGATGGAAAGATAGAAACTAAATTCGGAAGGATTAGAAGACGATTAGAAGGGCGAGAATTCATAGAAGACCAAGATTTCCCAAATTACCAAAAGAAAGCAAGCCCAGCCTTGTTCAGGCTGCAGAATGAGAAAGCCCTTCTAGTAAGATCCGTACAATGAATTTCACAAATGTTGATTTCTTTCTCTCCTCTTTGAGCCCATAATCACCTCCTTCTACTTGCACAACCTTGACCATCACCACTACCTATAACTAATAACCAGTTCTTATGTTCCCCTCAAGGCATAACACAAAAATGTTTTCTTTGTGATTACTTTCTCTACAAAAAAGAGGGAGAGAGAGAGAAACAAGTCAGGGGACTTCGTTGGTGAGTGTAGACCACAGCAAGAACCTAAAATCCTAGTGGGTTGTCAATATAGACAGGCTGAAACCACTATCCTGAAGTGGTGGTTCTAGGTAGGTATGCCCATGAGAATCATCTGTGGATAAGTATTTTCAGTAAATACACATGCAGGACCTCTACCTCAAATGTACTGAATTGAACTTCATTGCTGGAGCTCAGGCATTTCGTATTTGTTTCCTAAGCTGCTATAACAAATTACTGCAAACTTGGTGGCTTAATAAGAGAAATGTATTCTGTCAGAGTTCTGGAGGCCAGAAGTCCAAAGTCAAGGTATGACCAGGATTGGTTCCTTCTGGAGGCTCTGAGGAAAATCTGTTCCATGCCTCTCTCCTAGATTTTGGTGACTGCCAGCAATCTTTGGTGTTCTTTGATTTGCAGAAACATCATTCCAATCTCTGGTTCTGTCTTCACTTGACCTTCCCTATGTCTGCGATTGGTCTCCTTTCTGTCTCTTATAAGGACACCCGTCACTGAATGCAGAGCCTATCCTAATGCACAAGGAGCTCAATTATACCTTAATTATATCTGTAAAGACCCTTTTTCCAACTAAAGTCATATTCACAGGTACCAAGGTTTAGGACTTGGACATATCTTTGGCAGATACAGTTCAACCCATTACACATATGTATTGAAGGGAAAAATTCATGCCACAACTGATTATCCTGTAAAGAATGTTGGCTTAACTTAATGCATTTAATGCACCGTTTCTCCAGCACTTAGGAAATGCTAGGAGATGCAAAGCTAAAGCTAAATAGGCTTCTTTATTGCAGAACCTCTCAGAGGCTCTCATCTGTTTGTGTGCATTATAAATGTCCAAGAGAAAGAAAAGAACCACAACATTTCCTGGAAATAGTTGACCAGGGAACTTCTTTTCAAGGGATTACCTATGAACTACCTCAGTGGACACTAATGACTAAAGAAATACACGCTGCTGGTGATCATGGCACTTCCAAACTATGCTCAATGGTGTGGGCATGAGTCTACCACAGTGTCTAAACACTTAGAGTGTTAATGTCTACACGACCTCTCCCTGGATATGAGCACACATCCTTCATCAAATATCCACAGTGGTTTCCCTAGAGGATTTGCATATGTGCATGGATTTTTAGATGTCTAGTCTCTACTCTTGTCTTCCGCCATTTTTGTAGAGAGAAATTGGCAAAATATTAGCATGAATGGAAGGGAAAGGTGGCCAAGATAATACATTATGCCTTTTTTTTTTTCCCTGAAAACAGCCCAGAATATCTGAAAAGGGAGAAGTGACTTAATCATTTCTATTCCCACAATTCCGGTCCTACAAAATTGATATCAGTATATGATTCATCCAGAAGTTCACAGTGGTATTTTTTTAAAAAAACACTTTTAGAGGTTACCAGGGCATCTCACTATTTTAAAATTTAATACCTCAAGGGAAATAAGCAACTACCTTGAATTTTTGCATGAATTGCATTCGAGAATAACTGAATAGTTGGTGGAATAAAGTTGTTTTTTTAAAAGTAGGCATATTCTAGTTAATAAATGTAAAAGAAATGGTAGGATTAGAAAAATCACTACGTTACAAACTCTAGTGACATAGTAGATTTGAGCAAGATGATCAGTGAATGATAAAATATTTAGGTATGCTCTCTTCTAGGTGAATCAAGCTGACAACACCTTGGACCCACATTTGTCTTACCACATGATATTATATGTCTCCTGATACTTAAAATAAATATCAAATAAATGTTGATAATTGTTGAAAATTGGTGATGAACATATAGTTCACAGCACCACCCATGATGGATTCTTTCCATGAGAATTGATCTGAATCAAAGTAAGCCTCTAGGTCTAACTCTAGGAAATAACAGGGATAGAGGAACATTTTTAAAGTCTTTAAGAATGCAGTAAGCTGAAAGAAATTGTCTGGTTTCTGCAATAACAGCAACAAAATTATGTAATAAGAAGAGAGAGGGAGAATCATGGATTTATACAAACTTAAGAGACACTGTGTGAGTCTAGTTTGTATCCTAATCAAACAAATTAACTGTCAAAAGATGTCTTTTGAAACATGATGGGAAATTTGAGCATAAACTAAGTATTCTACAATATTCAGGAATCATTACTAATTTGTTAGATATGATGTTGGTATGATTTTTTTAAATGAGAAAGTTTTTAGCTTTTAGAGATACATACCTAGATAGTTATGGGTGAAAGCATATGATTAAAAAAAAAGATAGTGGAAGTACACAAAACAGGATTGCTAAATATTGATAATTGTTGAACCTTGGTGATGAACATATAGGAATTAATTAAACCATATTTTCTATTTTTATGCTTATTTTGCAAATTCCAAAATAGAAATAGAATAATCCCTCATGAATGGATGGTCTCAAATTTCATCCCCAAGTAAACACCATTCACATTCTCAGTGGAACCCATGAGAATATTATGAAGTATATGTCTATCTCATTTCATTATATATGGAATCCTACCATTCCTTTTGTCTTTATTAGTAGTGGCCAGAGTTCTATCTTGAAATGTGGGAAATGTCCTTATATGAACAGATTAGTTTAGAGAATTATTGTGAGAAAACCAGAAAATATTTGAGTTCTAGCTAACTGGATATTGAATGAGTTGTGCTGAAATATGTGGTCATGAAGGGTTGATAATGAAATACTTGCTTTCCAGTGGCAAGGAAAAATAAATCTCTTAGCTAGAATTTACAAGGTCATTCTTGAAATCAATCAACCTGGGCTGAAGATCTCATTGCTGCTGTTATCTGGCATGATGGTGTTTGTTTGTGCACAGCTCTGTTGATGTGAGCTATCAAATATTTCTTAGAACTGAAATCATCTAATAGCAAACACTGCTATGTCCCAGTGGAGATTCCAAGACTCTTTGGCCATGGAACATTTACATTCTATCCCCTTTCATCACTCCTGAACAAACAAAAACAAAAAAAGGAAAGATAACCCATAGGCTTTTTATTTCATTGAAAACCAAAGAGAGAGAGAGAGGAAAGAACCAGTTAGTTGCCATTTTCTAAATGCAAGCTTTTGTTGTTTCTGCCTTCTGATTCTTTGCTCTTAAAGCTATAGCTTTCAAGCTTGTGTATACAGGCCCAGAGAGAATATTTGAAATGTGGCCACCCTACCCATGTCCATGCTACTCTTCCTGCCTTTCTCTCTGCCTACTTCTGCTCCACCATCCCAGGTCAGGGGCTTGGAGGCTGACAGCATTACAAGTAGTATAGTGGTTCAAGCTCATATAAACAAGATGAAATCCAAATAATAACCAAAATGTATTTTATTTCAAGGACTGGACTACTCAGTTCCCTTAGTTTCGCTGACCGATTTCTAGGAGCCCTAGGCTCAGCTCTTGGTTGTCTCAGAACAACCAATGCAATGAGGAGAGTACTCATTTGCACCATATGCATCTGCTTGTTAGCCTGTGCTACCAAAATTGATTCATTACTTGGCCTTCTCTGAAAAGAAAAATGAAAACAAAAATGCACTCTTAAAAATAATTCTTAAAATACAACCAGGAGGCATGTGCTTAGACATGGCTCACCTTCTACCAAATCACACTTTATGATTTTCCACAATATTATCTGCTATTCCTCCTGCTCCTAAGGTTCCATGGAACAGAACAAGTTGAAGAATGTTAAGGTTTTACTAAACCTTTTAGAACAGAGGCTTTGGGGAAGCAAGAGAGAGGTACACTGAAAATGAAGTGTCTGTCTCTGCTCCTATTAATGTCATAGGACTAGAAGTTGACCTCATAGCTGATTACAAATGAACCCTGCAAATTGAACCCCAGCACATGCCTCTCATTATCCATTCTTCTCTTTGCAGGATGGGGTCCATGCTCACATATCAAGAAAATGGTGGGTTTCAGTGTGGCTCACTGGGTGAGGTTTTGGCATGCAAACTAATATGGGTTAGTGTACATCACCCATAATAAAAATAAAAGCTTTTTTTTTTATTTGCCCAGGTAAATAAGCAAAAGGCAGATCTAAAATACACTAAAGTTAAGTTCCATGGAGACAGAAATGTCTGTTTTGTTTGTTGTTATACAATTGACACCTAGAATGGTGACTGGACCATAGCGACTACAAATAAAATATTTCTTAAGGGAATGAATGATTCTGCAGGATAGATGTTCTCTGCATTTGGATAAGTGATGATACTACAGACTCAGAGCCTAGGTAGAAAATGTTGTCCCACTTTCAGTTCTGCAAACTGACTTGAGGTGCTTGGTGACATCCTGCAGCAAGCAAACCAAATGAAGGCATCTCTGAGACCCCATAGTCACCACCAGCATGCTAGCCTCCCATTACCTTGCCCACCCTCGATTTTCAAATCGGGAATCACTGTGGTACCAGACTGGGAATCGTGACTTGCATACTTTCTCATATTGGGGCTTGGGATTTTGAGATCTTATTTCCTTTTTTGGCTTCTTGAGATCTGAAATTGTTGTTCAGAGAAGCATATTAAGACAATGACTCTTCCATTACCATGCATTTCTGTTACCAACAGAGGAGGTAAGTGAATCACTTAAAATGATACAATTCCATCCACTTCAGTACACCATAAACATATCCTTAGCTTTGACTATAATTATAGTATGTGGGTGATGCTGCTGAGAAAATGGTATAATTATAACATTATGGTTGAGAATTGTCTGAGTAGAAAACACTGAGCTGTACTGTGCAAAGTTTAAGGCGGAATTATGGGTCCCTTTTCAATATGAATAAAATTGATTAGCCAATTGCAACTGAGAGCTTTATACAATGATATTAATAATATAAAAATTGGCCAGGCGTTGTGGCTCACGCCTGTAATCCCAGCACTTTGGGAGACCGAGGCGGGTGGATCACGAGGTCAGGAAATCGAGACCATCCTGGCTAACACAGTGAAACCCTGTCTCTAATAAAAATTAAAAAAACTTAGCTGGGCGTGGTGGCAGGCGCCTGTAGTCCCAGCTACTCTGGAGGCTGTGGCAGGAGAATGGCGTGAACCCGGGAGGCGGAGCTTGCAGTGAGCCAGATCCTGCCACTGCACTCCAGCCCGGGTGACAGAGGGAGACTGCGTCTCAAAAAAAAAAAAAAAAAAAAAAAAAAAAGGTCAAAGGCCAAAGTAACAATGTAGGAAAAATGTGATGCTTTTAAATTCATTTACTTCTAGTAGTCTTATATGCAAGCCTAATGCAGAGTAGAGAAGCTCACCAACTTGAAGGAAGCATGAATTAAATTACAAGGAAATCTAGCTTAGAAAAATTAACCCTGTAGCTTGGTTTTTCCACTCTTTGCTCTTGGCAAAAGGATCTTACATATATATACCAAATGTCTATTTGAAAATTTTGTTTCTCTGAATATAGCTTTCTTTTCTCTTTAACAGACTGGTCCAATGGTTCTAGATTTTATGCTACCATAAATTAAATAAGACAGCATTCTATATCATGACTGAGGTGTTAATGACATCATGCAGTTGTCACATTTTGAAATATAAACTTAAATGTGAGCTTTCCACTGTGTGTAAAGTTTATCTGTATTTTAAAAAACTTTTTTTAAAGACCAGAGATTTTCAGCAACAAGAAACATAAAGAAGTAAAAAGAGTATAGGCACCAACCCAAATGTCCAACAATGATAGACTGGATTAAGAAAATGTGGCACATATACACCATGGAATACTATGCAGCCATAAAAAATGATGAATTCATGTCCTTTGTAGGGACATGGATGAAATTGGAAATCATTATTCTCTGTAAACTACCGCAAGAACAAAAAACCAAACACCGCATATTCTCACTCATAGGTGGGAATTGAACAATGAGAACACATGGACACAGGAAGGGGAACATCACACTCTGGGGACTGTTGTGGGGTGGGGGGAGGGGGGAAGGATTGCATTAGGAGATATACTTAATGCTAAATGACAAGTTAATGGGTGCAGCACACCAGCATGGCACATGTATACATACGTAACTAACCTGCACATTGTGCACATGTATCCTAAAACTTAAAGTATAATAATAATAAAATAAATAAATAAATAAACAAGTTAAAAAAAAAAAACCCTGCCCTAGAGGACCTGCTCCACCACTTAAAAGCCATGTACCTCTTGAAGCCTGTTTCCTTTATTTCCAAAATAGGAATTTTTATATTTACACCCTAACCAGCACATGGGTCACATGTGATAACCATGTGCAAGTTTCTTACAAGTGTTCTAGGAATCTGTAAGTCTTAGAGTTCTGAGGTTTACTTGCAAAGGAGAGGAAATTGTGGGTTGCACCAAACAGTTAAACAGGGTGGCAGGGAATCCCTGTCACGTACCCAGGCCTTTGGGTTATTTTCTAGGGTGAGGGGACATGGCCAGTAGTACAAAGAGCATGTGAGTGCATGGATGTGGGTGTGTGTGGTCATGAGTGGGTGTGTATGTTTATGTACAATACATGTATTGGAAGATAAAATGGAAAATAATTTGTCTTCCTGACTTCATCTCTATTCGTGGCTTTTCTTAGAGTGTTATTCCTCTCTACACAAAGCGTCAAAACAGAAACCCCTCCCCTTCTTTATTATATCGGAAATCTGGGAATTCAGTTTTCCTTGTCTTATCCTACTCCCTGTTCTGTTCTAAATATATAATAATAATAAGTACTAGTACTAGTAGTAGTAGTAGTAGTGGTGGTGGTAGTAATGGTAGCAGTAGTAAGAGGATGAAAAGATGGAGGAGGAGAATTGGAAATAGGGAGGTTTCCTGTACCTGACTGGCAGTTTATATAGCAACCGCCTGCAGATTTAGGTTGTTTCTGACTGCGCTTATTTTGTAGCAACCTCAATAAGCTGTGACGACGGGCAATATCTTTAGCCCTAAGATACTGTCTCTTAAACCTGACCAATATTTCTTATTTCTCAAAGAGTAATGATAATCTTTTCTGTCTGATAAGTTCAAAAGGCACAATTGATTTTCCTAACATTTCCCTCAAATGAAAGGAGTATTTGAAAAATGGAACTCAAAGGAGGAGCCACCTCAGAAGCCTAACTGGAGCATTCAGACTGCATCAGACAGACTTGGCTTCAGTTCCGACGCTGATACTTGCTAGCTGTGGGATTTTTGGACAAGCTTCTCATCTGTAAACAAGTATAAATACTACCTACTTTATAAGCTCATATGAAAATTCCCACAAAGTATGATGTTAGTTTCCTTTCTTTTTGTGCTCAGCTCTAAAAATATGCAGTGTAGTGAGTCATTAATATTTCATTAACATAAGGGAAAACTATATACCCAACCCAAAAGCTGAGATTCTTCAGAACATTTTTTAAAGAGGTTCTAATTAGGAATTTTATGAGTGGAATACACAGTACTTTTTAAATAATAATAACAATGATTAATTTAAAGTTACTAAACAAAATACCTTAATGAATTTGAGAAAAATAAACTGAAGATAAATATTAAATGTTAAAAGAAAAAATTATTAAAGTAATAACATGCAAGTCACTTGATACTTGCAAAGTAACACAGAATTAGACATAAAGCCACATTTAAGAGGCAGCAAAGCCAAAATGGCTGGCCCCCTTTAAAAGGCTCTTGGCAACAGACATACGGAAAACTGTCATCTCTTCCCTGGGCCTTACTTCCTACTCTGGATAAGCAGCATCATTCACACAAAAGAACACCCAGAAGAACTAAGAAAGAGATGAAATGATTTATCGGAGCTAGTTAAAATAATTAAATCTTAAAAACATGTTCTCCTGGGCATAGAGTGGGGTGATTTCTGCAAACATTTTGAAAATAAAGTAACCCTAAAACAAGGATTTGGTTTAACTGCTAGAAAACAATGTGACAGGTTGAGAAAACTGAAAATTTTCTTAAAATCTTGTTTATTTGAATGGTGAGCCAGCCATCCAGGGGAGAAACCAGAGCTCTTTCCTTTAAGAAATATAGACTTCAGTTGGAAGAAAAAATTGGTAGGTTTTAACATTCAACCTACTAGTGAAGTGAGAATATTGATTGAGCACCTATTATTAGGATAAATTTATCTTAAGTGACCAAGGGAAGGGTCATGGGTGACGGGAACTGTCAAGAAAGAAAAAAAATATGGCTGTGGATCTTAAGTACTTACAATCTACGGAGGGCTCTTGTCTCCATTTTCCTTAGACCGTGATGTTGCTCAAAGTCACATAAGAGGGCACAAAATTTACTGAATAATATTACAAAAAGCAGCAATGACACTGAAATGCTTGCATTATATTCACTATCCCAGTCATCTGCAGTTGCCTGGGGGATTTACAAGCAAGGACAGGAAAATGCTAGTACCAACCAGTTCTAGATAAAGAATTTATTTGCTCCAAAAACTTTCACTGTGTTCAATAAATTAGATTGGCCGGAATTAAAAGGTAATAAGGCCCATTTTCTTATGTAGGTCATCAATTAATTTAACTCTAAAGATAATTCCAAAAGAAGAGGTTTAAAAATCGTTTGAGTAGTAGTAACATCATTGGAATTTATTTAAAACTTCCCAATGTACTCACTTTTACAGATAACATATATATATGTATATGACTGCTGGCATAATGATCAAAATGATCAGTTTTATTACTTTGTAATCACATCAAGTAACACTGATGGTTGAAATAAAATGTGTTAGATGAGTGAATGCAAAGATAACATATAGCAAATGAAAGTCTTTGTCTATGAAACACATGATTGTTATAATTGTTGCTGCCCTTTTTGGATCCTGAACCAGATTCCCCAAATAAGTAGGTAACACAGCATTTGTCTTTAGCACTTTTTCAAGCATTGTAATCCATGCACTGAAGTAGGCTTAATCGGCCTACAGCTATAAACTCCAAGGTGATTTTAAAGTCTGAAGGTTTATAGGTCTTCATTAGGATAAGCTGGGCTTACCATATAAATCTATGAGAACTTTGCTAGAAAAATAGTGGAATTGTTGAATAGGGAAAAGAGATAATGGTAACGGGATTGGCCTGATGTCTTCATCCTAGAAAAAAAAAAGATTTCTGCTTGGGCATTAAGGACTCCAGTGATGATTCTGGGAGACTTTCAGGAATGTTGACAAGGCTTGAGCTACTCAGGATTTGATGCCAAAGAAGCCACACTGCACATGTGTTCCTCTAAGGTGTACTTGGTTCTCATCTGAGAGGCAAATGCTCTACTTCTTTTTTAATTGTTTGGTCCTAAGTTACCTTCAGACTCCACCTAACCACATCTCTAATCCTGTGTATTGCCTTTCTAGCATCTTGTAAATTCCAAGCGGTTGGGGGAACCTTTAGGTTCCAAGGCTGAGCTAAGTTATAAATAATACCCTGTGCAGTGTTGAGAATGAAACAGAAGCTTTGGTGCATGGTAGCCCACTGTGAGTGAGGTTTCAAAGGAGCAGTCCAGGGGCCCTACATGAATAGGCATATATGGGCCAAGAGACAGGCTTCTCTCAGCCGTACCATAGTATACTGGAACAATGAGAAATGGGAGAGGACATACTTCTTAAAGTGACACACTGACCTGTTTTCATTCTCTCCTCTCTCTGCTTCTCCATTTCCACTTATTGCCCCTATTGCATCTGTCCAGTAACTGTTTCTTTAACAGTTTTCCAGACTGACATTATTAATCCAGAAGATAGATGGTGGTTTTTTAATTAAAAGAGAAAACTGATTTTATTTGGTGAGACTTCTGCTATCACCTTCAGTATTATATCCCAATATGAGTACTTTTTTTAATGTTCTACTAAATCCAATAGTATATTCACCTCACTCTCAAGTTAAACTCTTGGCTTTAAAAAAATTAGCCAGAAAAAATTCATAAGAAAAAATACAGTATTTTAAATTCTGTAAATGAGCTATATCTTAAAATATTTGGGAGCATAATTCAATTATATCCATTTTAGTTTAAGATCATGCAAAAAGGGAAAGGTATAGATGCTATTTTATTGATATGCTGCTCCATGGATTTCAAATTCAGCATCATAAGCCAAGATTTGTGGGACCAGAGGAATGTTCAAAAGTATAATCTGATACATTATCTGCTGCAGGAATTAAGTAAAATATTGCATACATCTCACTTCCTATACCAAAGAGATAGAATGAAAGTACTAGATTTTGTATTACCGATAGTTTAGACAACTATAGGGAATTCTGAACTTTCAAACTTTTATATCCTAAACTCAAGATTTGGGCCTTGAAAAATAAAACTGATAAAACTGCTACAGTGTAGATTTTTAAAATTACAGTTTTCATGTGGTGGAGTTGACACTTTCTGTTGGTATGGCTAGAAGTCAAATAGATGCTTAATTTGAAAGACCATGCTTTTATTTCTTCTCTTTTTCTTACCCTATGATTTCATTGACCTGAAGTGGCTTTTAGTGCTGTTCAATTCACACAAAAGCCAAAATTGGTTACTGTATTAAGAAGAAACCAAGATGTTTTATTTAGTTTATGAAACACTAGCAAAATTACTGTTTGATGCAAAACTGTAAGGAAGTTTTGTAGTCATTGAAAGGAGCAAGAATATAGACTGCTTGCAGTTCCAGTATCGAGACATTCATTATCAGATATACCACTTGAAAATATTATCAAGATAGTATTTATATTGTGTTTGTTTACCAGGTAAACTAAGCACTTTAGTTCTAAGCACTTTACACATTTAAATCATTAATAGTGCTGTAACAAGCCTCTGAGCTAGGTACTGTTATCTCTCTTTAACAGATAAAGAGACTGAGGCACAAGGAAGAGAAGTGACTTGCTGAAAGCACACACAGCTGAATGTGGACCCTGATTCAAATCCACACATCCTGACTCAAGCATCCTTGCTCTGTACTACTGTGCTACAGTGCCTCTTTATATCCTCCTGATGTAGAAATCTTCTTCTAGAATAATGAGAAGCAGTGTGAGCTTTGAAGTAGGACTTCCTGGGCATGGTGCTTTCCATCTCTGGGCCAAAGTTTTCTCATCTTTACAAAAGGATTACGATCAACCCCCATCTCATACTGTGATTAGGAGAATTGAACAAGACCATATAGTAAAAGATGTCAGAACAGGGCCTGACAGATCATAGTGCCCAATAAACATTGGCTCTTATTATCATCATAAATATGTTAAAATGAGCTTTAGTATGTGAATAATAGGAGCAGAATTTCCTGAATGAGACATGTTAAACATTTATTAAGCAGGCGCTTTTTGGAGTTTATCTTATAATAATTCAGTAAGGTTACTCTTGTCATCCCTATTTCACTGAATTTGAGGAATCTCAGGCTGCAAGATAACACATTAGTTTTCTAGAATCAAATAAGCAAGGATTCAAACTCAGGATGTATTGACCCCAAAACTTCAGATCTTTCTGCCATCCCCATCTTGTTCTAAAGCCCAGGTTTGCTCATCCAGGCCCTAGTCATTGATCAAAAAGCACCAATACAAATCAGAGTAGAGAAAGTCATATTGAGCTTGTGAGATTGCATTATGGGCATGGTAACCAACGTAATTCAGCTGTATTGGCGCAGTGCACAAAAACCACACTTAATTTCTGTGCTAAGACCTGTCTGAGCCCATAAATAAAGTTGCATTAATAATTACAGAATGGTAAGGGACCACTCAGAAAATCTTGGTTGATATAGGAAGTGGCATCTGTGGCTTCTAATTGAGAGATATTGCTTCTTGAATCAGTGCTAGACCATTGCTCTAGAGGGATATTAAGCCTTCTCTGTCCATGGGAGATGTGAAATTCAACAGCTGACCTGACCGCTTGTCGCTGTTGATGATCCTATAAAATTTCCTCTAAGATACAAACTCTGTGTTCTAGTCCAAATCAAATGAATATTTCCTGTTTGTTGACCCACAACTTCAAGGGTATGAAGTCATAAGTTTAAAAAGATTCCTTTTCTCCCCATTGTTGTAAGAGTTATTATAGTTCTATCAAATGCTCCAAGTGAATACTGCATATTTCCTTTTTGCCATATACATTAGCTATTCACTCTTTTTTCCTTTCTCTTCTATGCTTTTATTTTTTCCCTCATCTGTTTAACCAATGGTACCCTGAATTTTAGAACCAGGCAGGTAGTAGGACAAGGCAGGTGAAAATGCACAGGTTGTAAATTTCAGAATGCACATTCAAATTCCATCACTGTCTCTTACCAACTGAATGAATGTAGGTAAGATGCTTTACCTCTCAGAGTCTTACTTACCCCATCTATAAAATGAGAATAATACAAACTGCCTTCTGTGGTTTTCTTGAGCATTAAATGTCTCTATTTATGGAACATAGTTTCATATAGTAACTGATTCTGTACCAATGCCCTGCCCCGCATGTAGGCAAATGCATGTCCCAAAAGACCCAAAACAAGTTGTCCCTCTTTTCAAGATGAAGATTTGTAATCTTGCCTTAAATTTATCCAGTTCTGGTGTTTAATTTCCTTTATAAGCCAGAAGTTGTTTTATGTCTCACCAAATCTTATAACATGAATATTACACTGTCTTCCAAATGTGAGCCTCTAATTACCTTAGGCCAATAGCAGAGCCTCTGATCTTGTCTTTTCTCGTTTTCTGCTTACCAGACAGCACATTCTGCCTGAGAGTTGAGACCCAAAAAGATATGAATCAACTAGGGGGCAAAAATGGAGATTCCTAAGCTCGTCCCAGAGTTTTACTCAGTAGGCCTGAGGTGGAATTCAGGGGCTTGATGTTAAAAACAAGCTACCCCAGTGGTTCTGCTGCAGGTGGACCAGACTCCCAAGACCACATTTTGCAAGCACTGGCATTTAGGAAAAGCACGTACCTACTCTAGCAGAGTTTATGCAGACTATGATTGCAGCCTAGTTTGTGCAGACTATTGATTGCAGCCACTTGGCAAGGCTCTATAAGAAAAAGGGAGCCAACATGTAAGTAAATTATCACGGCCGTGAAACTCCTCATCTGAAAGAGTTTCCTCTCATCCCCTCATCCCCTTGTGTCTGCCCCTGAATGCCAGACTCTCTTCTCCAGCCCCAAGTCAACCTCTCATTTTTAAGCCATTCCTCATTCTCCTATATAGTCCAAAATAGCGAATACATTTCTAGGAATTCTATTGCTTTGTGGGTGTTCATCCAAAAATATTTCATTATAAAAATAAGTGCTTAGCTTATCCTGTAGTGTCTTTCTGCTGTAATATTTGGGCCCTTCCTTTCCATATAGTTGCATTTTCTTTGATGGGCGGATGCTGCTTCTTTAATATTTTTCACACCTTTGTGCTTCTAACAGAGCAATTATTTCAGGATGAGGGCACTTGGAGAGTTGTAAGAGGATAAGGAGCCCAGGCTCTGCCTTGGATTAGTGTACCTAAATGTTACCTAATTAGATAAACCTGAGGAAGATGTGGAAGCAAAGTAGAATGGAACAGAAAGTGTTTGAACAATAAGAATTTGGACATTGCTGCTCCATGGTGACATTGGCAGACTCTAAGCCTCTTGCCTCATTTTATTCATTCATGTATGAGGGGGTTATGCTCAGTCATAAGTCACTAAAATTTGTAGTCTACATCCCATTAGTAAAGTAATTTTTGAACACATGATACATATGTTTACATATTTGTAAGTTATATATATGTACAAGGTTCTAATATATTCTGTTCATTGTCAAACATAAAATATATATAAATTTGGTTTAATATAAAATATAAAATTGGCATTAGTAGACACTGTCTACTGAAATGAGACACTGTCTCATTTCTGAAAAAAGCACAATATATACTAAGTTAAAGGTTCATTCTTAATAGCAGTAGGAGTAGATCTTTATTTCAAATAGTCTTTGGGATAATTTCCTATTTTGGAAGACAGCTTATCAGATTTGGTTAGAGTTGATGAAAGCTTATTCTAGGGTTAAGAAAAGTATTAGCTCAGCCATTTTCTTATTGTTGATTTGGGCTTGCATAATTAGTTTTACCTTCAGTATGAAGTTTCTTTACATGAATCTTTTTAACCCACTTATTTGTTATACAATTATTACTTAAATCAATATTAAATCAGTACAATCTATCCACAAAATCAGTCACAGAACCTGCAAAAAACATGTTCTAACATGTTAAATGAAGAGATAACTAAAGATACTACAAACAACCCCTCTGAACGGTAACACTCCCACTCTTCCTGCAAAATTCCTCTCATAGCAAATGCAACATGTGACTCAGACACAGGCTGACTGAAGGCTTTATGCAACTCTTACATGCTCAATATTAGAAAACCTTCATTTCTTTCCTATTTTATATAAACAACACATATAAATAAACATTTTAGTATCTTCTCATTACCCAGTGGATTGTCTTGCATGGTCCATTTTGAAGACGGTAAACTGTAGCCTCTATTTTTATTTAATTTCAAATACCTGTTTGCCAATATTCACAGCCGGCTCTTGTTAATGTTCTTTTCTGCCCTGTGAATCCTGATGTCGTATCTTGCAACATCACCTCTAAAGCCTATCTTTGCCCTCCTGTCCATCCCCCATTCTCTGTTATTATGCTGCCTCTGATGGCCAGAGAAAAAAAATCTTGAAAATATATATTGTATTGCCCTACCTGGTGAGGAATGAGCAGTTATACAATTCAAAGTTGCAGCAATTCACCACATTGTTTAGCACCCTACTATGTGTAAGGAGGAAGCTTGATTTTAAAAATATATACAATCATGCCTTCTTCAAGAATGTTTGGGAGCATGCAAGAGCTTAATGCTCATGGACATTTACTTTATTCCAGCAAATTTAGACCCAAACTCTGTAGTTTCATTTTGTTTTCCATTTCCTGATTAACTGACTATATATCTAGCTACTTATTTGCTGCCATCTAGTGTAATAAAATATGTTGATTATACATGGAATTTTGAGCCCATTATGTAGTTGAATATCAGTACTCAAAATGATTCTTTTTTTCTGGTTTCTTATAAGTTTACAAAATGCCTAGTCAGGGACCTGTCTTATCACTGTAACCCTGAACGTGGTCTTACTCTTGTGTCATAGAATCTAGGGCTCAGGATCAACCTTCGTTCATTTTCTATAAACGTAACATTTGGAAACTGGGTATGGGCTTAGCAGTTGGTGGATATGAAGTAAATATGTAAGAGTAATCATTAAGAGATCATCTCAGTTTAGTGACCATGATTTTTACTTCATGGAAACAGCAAAACACAGCATGGATTCTTACCAGTAGTGTGACCATGGGCAATTTATTTCTCTCTTGGAGGCATCATTTTCTTCATATCTAAAATGAAATGGTAGGTCCAGGTGACTGTTAAGGTCTCTTCTAGCTCTGAGAGTCTGTGTCTACATATAAATGATTTTCTCTGCCAAAGTAGTGTTTTTAGAGTCCTTTTTAATGCCAGAAATGAATACAGCTTCTCTAGTTCTTCTAAGTGGCTATCTATCCTTTGGTGATGGTTAGAAGTAAGCAGAGATCCTGGCTAGAAAGAGAGAGAGGAAAATGTAGACCATGATTTCATTTCTTTTATTCTTGAGAGTTGTCCAGTGGGATATTGTCCACTAGTGGATAAGTAGATACTTGCCAATATGCACCTGAACTCTTCTCTTCACTCATAATGGGAATTTAGAAGTATAATACCTGTTATAATCAACTTCCTAATCTCTATCCCTTTTTTGTCACTCTATTTCCTATTGTAACTTCTCTATGAAGTACTATAAGTCTACAGTAACATACTGGTGTTTCCCTTTCCTTTTGAAGTTTTATATAGCTACTCCAGTATATCCTAAAATGTTCCTTTTTCTTGCTTTTATAGTGGGATCTTGCTTGTTGGCCAGGCTGGCCTCAAACTCCTGAGCTCAAGTGATCCTCCCACCTAATAGTAGCTGGGTATTCTTCTGAGTAGGTGGTCCTAAAATGTTTTATTTTCAGATTATTTCATATGTATAAGTCTTATTTTCCCAACCAGGCTGAAAACTTTTCAGAATCAGGAATTGTCTTTAGTTTCTTATTTTTTTAGGAGGGGATGTGGCATTATTGCTTAGGGAATTCATATATTTCTGATAATAAAGATGCGTTTCTGTTTGTTCATATAAATTAGGGTAAAAGAGGAAGTACAAAACTATCTCAAATCAAGTACAGGACTCTAATTATTACTAGCTATCTAACAGCTCCTAGAAACCAATAAGTCTCTGAACCTAATGCCAAAAAAAAAGCAACCTTACCATAAAGAGAAAATCCAAATAAAACTGAAAGAGGCAGTGGTCAGTGCTACCTATGGGAAGAAAACTTTGAAGTGGGAAAAATCTGGCTTCACATCCCAGCTTTGCTACTTATTACCTTTGTGTTTTGGCTAAAAATTATCAAACTTTCCTGAAGTTAAGTTTCCTTCTCTGTAAAATGAGGGTTATAATAATATATACAACATACTACACAGAAGAGTTGTGAAGATGGAATGAGAAAGCAAATGGCAAAAACTTAGCACAAAGTAGGAGCTCAATCAATCATGGTTAAAAAGAACTTTTATCCATTGTTATTTTTGCTTATATACAGTAAAAATTATCCAATACAAATGTAATCAGAGCATCTGCAATTGAGCTTTATAAAGTGAATTATAATTCTCATACCATAGTGGTTCTCATCAAGGGTGATTTTTTCCCCCAGGGGACATTTGGCAATGTCTAGAGACATTTTACTTTTCTCACTGGAAAAGAGGGGAGTGCTACTGGCATCTAGTAGGTGGAGAGTAGGAATGATGATAAGCATTCTGTAACGCACAGGACAGCATTCCACAACAACGAATGATCTGATCCAAAATACCAATAGTGTGGAAGTTGAGAAACCCTACCGTAAAGCCTAGGGAGTCCATTACTTCTGGCCTAAATTTGTTTTATATTTAAGAGTGGATGTGGATTAAAAGTAGCTTCCATTTTGGTAGGTTATGAAGAGAGTTGTCTAATCTGTGCTTTAGATTCTAATTTTGAGGCATATTTTTAGGCTAAGGCATTGCAATATATAAGGCTTTCTAAGTTTCAGACATTTTCTTGGAGGTCAACAAACGAAGGCTTGGGGATCTATTAACCCACTAGAGTAGTGTAATAATGGTGGTGGTTGTTTATTGAAGACTAACCATGTGCCAAGTACTCTATAATAATCTGATTTATTTTTCAGCAACTGTATAAGACAGGTATTTTGCTCTTATTTTACACAGGGGAAAACTGGAGCTTCAAGAACTTATGTAACATTACTAGCAAGTTGCACAGCTGGGATTCAAACTGAAATCCAGCTAGCTTCAAAGACTGTGCTCTTTCTACTGCTGCATACTAACCCTACCTACTAAGGCTCTCAGATTAGAAAGCAGGATGGGTGTGTTTTAAAGGAAATAAGGTAGGAAAGTTTTCAAATATTAGAAACTCTGCACAAGAAGATTAGGTCAAGTTTCCTGCTGAGGGACCCTTGAGTATCTATGAACTCGATGAAAACTCTGAGCTTCTCAGGAAGGTAGACAAAAGGGAAAGGATTCATCAAAATGGATGTTAGCACTATGCCATGTGTATTACTCCATCCTCACACTGCCAAGAGGACATACCCAAGACTGGGTAATTTGTAAAGAAAAAGAGGTTTAATGGACTCACAGTTCCACATGGCTGGTGAGGCCTCACAATGATGGTAGAAGGTGAATGAGGAGCAAAAGCATGTCTCACATGGCGGCAGAGAAGAAAGCATGTGCAGGGGAACTGACCTTTATAAAACCATCAGATCTCATGAGACTTATTCACTGTCATGAGAACAGCACAAGAAAAACCTGCCCCCATGATTCAATTACCTCCCACCAGCTCCCTCCCAAGACACATGGGGATTATGGGAGGTACAATTCAAGATGTGATTTGTATGGGGACACAGCCAAACCATATCACCATGACATACAATTTGCCAATTCAGCAACAGTTTTCAGGTCTTCTATTTTTAAGCCTAATGCAATATATTTTATGAATTCTTCCTATTTATATGTTTTTCCTTTTAAATAAGTTCTACTATCTTAAATATCACTTTGAAATATAATGCAAGCTACATATGCTATTTTAAATTTTTTAGTAGTTACATTTAAAAAGTAAGAGGGTGAAATTAATTTTAACAATGTAGGTTATTTATCCCAATATATCCAAACTATTATCACTTTGACATGTAGTGAAGCTAATAAAAGCATTCATTATTAATGATCTATCTCTTACATTATTTTTTCCTAATAAATCTTCAGAATCTGAGAGTGCATTTTAACTTTCCAGCACATCTCAACTGGGATGTGAAATTTTCAGCAATTAAAGTGAAATATAGCCCTCTCAAAACTATTAATGTTGAATTTAGGAAAAAGATATTTTTCACTCTTTTTATTTTTAAATTTGAGTTTAAATTAATTAAAATGGAATAAAATTTAAAATTCAATTCTCAGTCACACTAGCCACATTTCAAGTGCTCAATAGCTATGAAAGACTCATGGCTACCATATTGGACAGCACAGATCTAAGCTCTTATTGCTCAGAATGTGGTCCCCAGAGCAGAATCAACAGCATCTGTGAACTTATCATCAAAAGTGCATTATTTCAGTTCACACCTACTGAATCTGCATTTTAACACGATCAGGTGATGCTTGTTCACATGAAAGTTGTGTCTCTCTAAATCACAGATCTTTCCAACAAAGAGCCCAGAAAAAGCACATGAATCAATAACTGTGAGGAATAAGGAAACTTGCCACAGGAGAATGGTGCCAGGGTTGGTATTAATAATGTGCTCTGGTGAAAAGTCGTAAGTTTCCCACAAAGGCAACCATGGCTATTCTATTGTTTGAACTGACACAGAGCCATTCTAGAGCTTGGAGTTGGCTCTGCTCCCAGAATCTACATCAAATAATCTAACACTAACTTGCATGACTACCACAATTAAGGCAGTTGCACACCCAACCACTATATATATATTTGAAATTGCAATTTTAGAACCCCTGTAACACAGCCGTGAGCATGTTTCTGCTACCCACAAGTGGAATTTAAGGTCGAACCTCCCTGGGAGACCCCAGGAAGATCACCCACAAGAGTGGTTTTTGTTGTCTCCCTCACTGTCATCCTCTGAGAGCTAACCCAGACAGTCAACATCCTCTTATATGGAGGTTGGCTCAGATGCCCCTGGGGATTCAATGCATTCTGCTTCACCTCACTAATCCTTATTTGGTTTGTTTTTCACAGAACTCAGTATTTGATGGGCCTTTCAATATTTTCCTTTAAGGAATTCTTTGTACTAATATAACATAGAAGCTCATTGTTCTAATAAGTGGTCCCCAATGTTGGCTGCACATTAGAATCACCCGGGGCATTTTGAAAAATACCAATGTCCAGGCATCACCCCAATCTAATTAAATTAAACCTGTGGAAGGTATTTTGTTAAAGATCCCCAAGTGATTATAATGTGCAGCCAGAGTTGAAATCCACTGGTCCAATTAGAAGGAGGCCTTAGCTAGCAGTCAGGTGCCCAAGTAAATGCATCTTAAGTTTTAATGCGCATACAGATAGCTTGGGATTTGTTAAAATGCAGATTCTGATCCAGTAGGTGTGGGTGGAAATAAACCCACATTTGTGTACAGATGTTTCTCTTGTGGTATGTGGTTGGTGATCGTCCTCAGTGTGTTTCCATTTCTGGCATACTGGGTTGAGTTGATGACCCTATTCTTACTCCTCCCTGAAACCTTTTTCTCTCCCTCAGGCTCCCAGTTCTCATTAATCACTACTTTCTGTGATATTCTGAAGCAATTATTATCTTTAACTGCCTTTTTTCATTAGCTACTTCTCTATCTGCTTATGTACATGAGTTATTTCCTCTACTGGATTACAGCTCTTCAAGGTAGATCCACATATCATGTCACTTTTATAATTCTCACTGCACCTAAAGAGTGCCTTACACACAAATGCCACTTGTTGATTAATTGAAACAGGGAATAGCTGATGTGATCATCTCAAAAAATATCAAAAGGACTTAAAAATGCAAGATGTTTTTCTTTGTTGGACAGAAAAAGAAAGTTCAGACAGGCAAGGGAGGTAGGAGATATTGAGGCTTTCAATTTTTATTTCACTCTGGGTACATATTTAAATTTTGAAGAATTATTTTGTAATTTAGTGATTTTAATTATTTGTTTGGAATAGGGCACTATTGACATTTTGGACTAGATCACTCTTTGCTGTGGCTGTCATCCTGTGCATTGTAATATGTTTCACAGCATCCCTGGCCTCAACCCACTAGATGCCAGCATCACCCTTTACCCCATTCTTGAGAACCAAAAATGTCTCCAGTCATTGCAAAATGTCTCCTGGGAAACTCATTCGTGGTTGAGAACCCTTAGTTTAGAAGAATGGAAATGTGACACAGCTGTCTTACCGCACTAAGATATACCTGAAAAAAATAAAAATTAAAAGCATGCACAGAAGAGAATGACAAGCTATGTTCTGAGCAATATGTGCATATATAAATATTAATATAAAAATGTTCTCTGTTCCTGCATTTTGGAGGCCATGTGCTTGTAGACCACATTTGTCTTTGTATTTATCATCTTGATCATTCTCTTTATAAAAAGAGAGGTATATTGCATGCCAATGCTCCTCAGCTTATGAGGTTACATCCCAATAAGCCTGTTGTAAATTTTAAAAAATCATGTTAGAAATGTCAAAACTTGAAAATGCATTTAATACCCTGATAAACTCATCATAAAGTTGAAAAATCCTAAGTCAAACCATCATGAGTCAGGAACTATTTGTATATGAAACATTTTTAAAATCTGAACATAGATTTAGGAATTTTAGTATGTAGTGGTAGTAATTCCACCAAGCAAGAGAATGTACGTAGAGCAAAAATCATTAAGAAATGGTGACTGAGATGATTCTCTTTCTCAGGAAACTGGCCCAGCCCCTTTACATAAAATATTCTGTTCAGTGTGCTATGATCCTTGGACTGAATATACTGTTTTAGCAAGCAGAGTTGTTAAGCTAAAGCCTGCACATCAACAGGTGTTCAATGACTGTTGAATAAATGAAGAATGAATGAATATTAACGGCACCTCTAAACCCTAAAATTAAAAAGCTTTAATGCGCTCATCACAAAAGACCCTATTTTGTTGCATTTGAAATTTCAAGCTTCAAAAATGAAATTACGTGCAAGAGTATATTATCATCAATGAGAATAAATGGCCTCGACAAAATTACAAGATAGAAAACAAAGTTTCATTTGTCAGTTGCTTTCTTCAGGCAATAGAAGGCTCCCCTTAGACTTCATTAGCTTCAGATATTTCAGTGACAGAAACTTAATGTTGGCAAAGCATTGCTATACTTTCAGGCTTGGATTGGAATGCCCCACATTTACTTTTTCCTACCATTCCTGGCTAAAAACTTGACATGTGAGAACCAGACACAAGGCTCTAGTGGTAGCAAGCAGAGTGTCTCCTAAGCTCCGAGGGGAAAAAATGATATAAGTCAGTGGTTCCCAAATTAACCATCAAATGCTACACATTAAAATCACTGGGGAACTTTTAAAAATTAAATGCCCAACTAACAACACACTGTATGAAAAAGAAATTTAGAAAACAATCCCATTTTTAAAAGCATCAAAAAAATAAAATACTTAGGAGTAAATTTAACCAAGGAAGGGAAATATCTGTTTACTGAAAACTGTGAAATGTTGGTGAAAGAAATTGAAGATGATAAAAATAAATGAAAAGATAAATGTTCATGGATTGGAAGAATTAATATTGTTAAGAGATCTATACTACCCAAAGCAATCTATAGATTCAATGCAATCCTATCAAAATTCCAATGTCATTATTTATAGAAGTAGAAAAAAATCATAAAATTCATATGGAACCACAAAAGACCCTGAATAGCCAAAGCAATCTTGACCAAAAAGAACAATGCTGGAAGCATCACATTATCAGATTTCAAAATATATTACAAAGCTATAATATTCAAAATAGCATGCTACTGGCATAAAAACAGACCTATCAACTAATGAAACAGAATAGTGAGCCCAGAAATAAACCCACACATCTATGATCAATTGACTTTCAGCAAAGGTATCAAGAACATACAATGGGGAAAGGCAGTGTCTTCAATAAATGGTGCTGAGAAAACTGGATATCCACATGCTGAAGAATGAAATTAGACCCTTATCTCATCCCTTGCACAAGAATCAACTCAAAATGGATTAAAGACTTAAACATAAGCCCTGAAACTATAAAACTAATGCAGAAAATATAGGGGAAAAGCTCCATGATATTAGTCTGGGCAGAAGTTTCATGGATATGACCTCAAAAGCACAGACAACAAAAGCAAAAATAGACAAATGGCATTGCATCAGACTAAAAAACTTCTGCACAGCAGATGAAACAACAAATAGAGTGAAGAGACAACCTACAGGAGAAAATATTTCCAAATCATGTATTAGATAAGAGGTTAATATTCCAAAAGGTACAAGGAAATCAAACTACTCAATAACAAGAAAGCCAATTACCCTACTAAAATATAGGCAACAAACTTAAATAGACATTTCTTAAAAGAAGCAAGTATCACCCTGATTTAAAACCTGGCAAAGACACAATGAAAAAACAAACTACAGGCCAACATCTCTGATGAACATAGACACAAAAATCCTCAACAAAATACTAGCAAACTGAATACAGCAGCACATCAAAAAGTTAATTTGCCATGATAAACTAGTGTGATAGGGTGTTCTAGCATGCAATTAAAAAAATACCCAAGACTGAGTAATTTATAAAGAAAAAAGGCTTAATTTGTTCGTGGTTCTACAGGCTGTACAAGCATGGTGCCAGCACCTGGCCAGCTTCTGGGGAGGCCTCATGAAATTTTCATTCATGGCAGAAGGTGAAGCAGGAACACGCACATCATACAGGGGAAGCAGGAGTAAGAGAGAGTGTGAGGGAGGTGCCACACACTTAAACAATCAGATCTCACAAGTACTCACTCACTATTGCAAGGACAGCACCAATCCATAAGGGGCCCACCCCCATGATTCAAACACCTCCCACCAAGACCCACCTCCAACATTGGGCATTATATGTCAACATGAGATTTGAACAGGTACAAATATTCAAACTATATCAAGTAGGCTTCATTCCTGGGATTCAAGGTTGGTTCAACATACAAAAATCAATAAATCTGACTCACCACATAAACAGAATTGTAAACAAAAACCACATGATTTCAATAGGTGTGGTAAAAGCTTTTGATAAAATCCAACATCCCATCATGTTAAAAAAAAAAAAACCTTAAGAAACTAGGCATTGAAGGAATATTCCTCCAAATAGTAAGAGCCATCTGTGACAAACCCACAACAACATAATAATAAATGGGCAAAAACTGGAAGCATTCCCCTTGAGGACAAGAAAAGGATGCCCTTTCTCACCTGTTGTATTCATGACAGTACTTGAAGTGCTAGCCAGAGCAATCAGGTAAAAGAAAGAAATAAAAGACATCAAAATAGGAAAAGAAGAGATCAAACTACCTCTCTTTACTGACTATGTAATTCTATGCCTAGAAAAACCTAAAGGCTTCACCAAAAAACTCTTGGAACTGATAAACAACTTCAGTAAAGTTTCTGGATACAAAATCAATGTGCAAAAATCAGTAGCATTTCTGTACACCAATAGTGTTCACATTGAGAGCCAAACCAAGAATGTAATCCCATTTACAGTAGCCACAAAAGAAATAAAATACAAATAGGGATACATCTAACCAAGGAGATGAAAGATCTGATACTGCTGCACAAGTACGGCCATTTGATCTTCAACAAAGATAACAAAATTAGCAATGGGGAAAGGACTATCTAGTCGGTAAATGGTACTGGGATAAAAGTAAATGTCAGTAAATGGCTAGTCAGTAAGTGATACTGACTAGCCATAAGTAGAAGAATGAAACTGGACCCTTACCTTTCACCATATACAAAAATTAACTCAGGACGGATTAATTATTCAAATGTAATATCTCAAACTATAAGAATGTAATATTCAAATATTATATCTCAAATGATATACAAACTATAAGATATATATTATATCTCAAGCTATATACAAACTATAAGAATGTAATATTCAAATGTAATATCTCAAACTATAAGAATCCTATAAGAAAACCTAGGAAACACCATTCTGGACATCAGCCTTGGAAAAGAATTTATGACTGAGTTCTCAAAAGCAATTTCAACAAAAACAAAAACTGACAAGTTTTTCTGTGTAGAAGCTCTTAGTTTAAGAAAAAGAAACTAACAACAGAGTAAACAGCCTACAGAATGGGTGAAAATCTTCACAAACTGTGCTTCTAACCAAGATCTAATATCTGGCATCTGTTAGGAACTTAAACAATTGAGCAAACAAAAAACAACCCCATTTAAAAATGGGCAAACAGCATGAACAGACGGGTCTCAAAAGAAGACATATAAACAGCTAACAAACATGAGAAAATGTCTCACATCACTAATCATCAGAGAAATGCAAATCAAAACTACAATAATATGCTATACCACACCAGTCAGAATAGCTATTATCAAAAAGTCAAAAACAACAGATGATGGCAAGGCTGCAGAAAAAAAAAGTGAATGCTTATACACGGTTGCTGGGAATGTAAATCAGTTCAGCCACTGTGAAAAGCAGTTTGGAGATTTCTCAAAGAACTTGAAACAGAGTTACCATTCAACCCAACAATCCCACTGGGTATATATCCAAAAGAAAGTACATTGTTTCTTTTGGATATTGTTCTACCCAAAAGACACATACACTCACATGTTCATTACAACACTGTTCACAATAGCAAAGACATGGAATCAACCTAGGTGCCCAACAAAGGTGGATTGGATTAAAAAATGTGGTACATGTCCACCATGGGATACTACACAGCAATAAAAAAGAATGAAATTGTGTCCTTTGCAGCAACATGGATGCAGCTGGAGGCCATTATACTAAGTGAGGTAATACAGGAACAGAAAACCAAATACGCATGTTTTTACTTATAAGTGGGAGCTAAACATTGGGTAAACATGGATTTAAACGTGGCAACAATAGAAACTGGGGACTAACAGAGTAGGGAGGTAGGGAGCAGAGAGAGGACTAAAAAACTATTAGGTACTATGCTCATTCCCTGGGTGATGGGATCAATCATACCCCAAACCTCAGCATCATGTGATATACCCAGGTAACAAACCTGCACATGTATTCCCTGAATCTAAAATAAAAGTTGAAATTACAATTTGTAAAAGGATGGAAACTAGTCATCAGTGTGTTTTTTAATTTTCCAGGTGACTCTAACATTCAATAATTATTTTAAATAATTATTTCTGTCTGTAGACCTTCTGCCAGCTACTAAGTTTCAGGAATTTTGATGGTCTCATTAAAGAGAACCTGACAACCCCATTTACAAGTGCTTCAGCTAAGTTTCATTTATAATATTTTCATATTGCCAAGGATCCAGTAGTGTCTTTTTTACAGTGAGTTACAAATTCCTGGTTTTGTGACTGTGACAGGCCAAAATTAATGAGCTGTGATTTTTAAATTGAAAAAGTGACTGTCCAATAGAGACTAAAAAGAAAACTAAAATTATATTTAGTCAATTTTAGTGTTAAGCATGATTTTTTGCTTTGTATGTTTTAGATAGATTTTTTCATTGAGATAAAACCCAAATACCATAAAATCCACCTTTTTAATCTCAAAGTGGTTTTTGGTATATTCACAATGTTGTGCAACAATCACTACTATCTAACTCTAGAACATTTTCATTACTTCATCATGGAACCCTGTACCCATTAGTAGTCACTCCCAGTTTCCCATTCACCTCATTTCCTGGCAACCACTAATATACTTTTCTGTCTCTCTGTATTTGACTATTCTTAACATTTCATGTAAATCAAATACTATAATATGTGGCCTTTTATGTCTGACTTCTATCACATAGCAACATGTTTTCAAGGTTCATTCGTGTTGTAGCATGTATCAGCATTTTAGTCCTTTTTAAGACAATACCTTATTATAGGATTATACCACATCTTGTTCATCCACTCATCAGTTGATGGACCTTTGGGTTGTTTCTACTTTTCTGTTATTTTAAATAATGCTGTTATGAGCATTCTTGCACGTGTTTTTTTGTGATCATATGTGTTTGCTTCTCTGGGCATATACCTAGGAGCAGAATTGCAGGGTCATATGGTAACTCTGTATTTAACATTTTGAGGAATTCCCAAATTGCTTTCCCCAGTAGCTATACCATTTTACAGTCCGAACAGAAGTGTGTGAGGGTTTCTATTACTTCATATCCTCTTGCTTTCGATTTTAATTATTTAATTATTTAATTTAATTATCTAAGATGCCCTTTACTCTAACCAACCAGAAAATAAACTTGACTGAATTTAGTGCTAATTGTTTTTGCATAGTCATTCAGTATAATTGTCTTTGACATCTCAAAACACTGCTTATGCAGAATACACTTTTTAAAACAGTGAAATCATAGCAATTCTATTTCCTAAGTCAGTTCTTCTTCAGGGTAGTAAGTTATAGGTCTTTGAGGTCATGTTCCTGTTTCAATCTTCCAAAAGGCAACATTATTAGAATCTTGTTGCTGTATCTGCCTTGGCATATCCCCCTCTCTATCCAGAGAAAAGATCACTGACAGAATAGTGTCCTCACCTTTCTATCTTAGAGGCCTCATTACAAGTCACTATGCTTTTAAAAGAATTAATGGATACAGAGCTAGACATCAAGAAGAAGAGAGAAAATTTTAAATAAGACAGAGGAGTATATGATCACTTTTTCTAAGATGATTAAATGAAATAATTTGAAAGGCAATAAACTAACTGCACCAAGTAAATCTTGTGAAAGCAAAAGGAAAGAGGAGAAGGAAGATTGAGTGTTGAAAACTAGGATAAATTGTATTCAACTACCAGCATTAAGGGAAGTACATACAATACATTTTATGAAGAAAGTGTTCCATGAAAATAAAACAACCAAAAGTAAGTTTGGTGAAGATTTAAATGGTAAATGCCAATAGTAGTATATGTGCAATTATCTCCTGACACTGCTATACAAATGAGCTATCTATATAGGCTGTTACCACTTAACTTCACCTGCCAAACCACAGTATTATAAATAAATACTTTTTCCAGACACTACAGAGCTCAGTTGACTTGAGATTCATCTTATAGTAACTGGAAATGTAGACTGTGCCTTTATTTGGGTCAATCCTACAATTTTTTTAAATATACCAGGAATTCATTATTTAAAGTTTACTAGAGTTTAATTTAAAATTATGAAAAAGGAAGAAATTGGCTGGGTATGGTGGCTCACGCCTGTAATCCCAGCACTTTGGGAGGCCAAGGCGGGCAGATCATGAGGTCTGGAGATCGAGACCCTCCTGGCCAAAATGGTGAAACCCAGTCTCTACTAAAAATACAAAAATTAGCTGGGCATGGTGGCACATGCCTATAGTCCCAGCTACTCAGGAGGCTGAGGCAGGAGAATCGCTTGAACCTGGGAGGTGGAGGTTGCAGTGAGCCAAGATCGCACCACTGCACTCCAACTTGGTGACAGTGAGACTCCATATAAAAAAAAAAACAAAAAGGAAGAAATTAATAGTTCAGGTGAGAACTTGTTAATTTTTATTCTCAACTCTAAGCTAGTAAGTGCTTAAATAGAAGACTTCACAACGAGCTGTACCTTCTTAATTCTACAGAGAATCATGAGGAAAATCAAGTATAAATGTGAATTTCTTATGTTCAGTATTGTCCAAAAGAAAATATTTTATTAAATTTTTTGTTGGTTGCCATCATTATTTAAAGCCTTCCTGCCAGTAGCCTATACTATTTTTGGAATGCAGTGTTTGTAGTTTCATAACCACTTGATAACACCAAAGGTTAAAAAAAAAAAGTCTACCAGTCTTTTTCAGATGGCCTCTTTGACACTGCATTATTTATAGAGAAGTTCAGTTACTTTTAACAATAAAGAGAAGCCAAAAAAAATTACAGATATCTTTTAACATATTTTGATATACTAGCAGCATCCACTCAGGACAGGACCTTTATTAAAAGGGGGCTTAAGGTACTTTTAATTGGAGGAATTACTGAATTCCTGAAGCTCTTCAAACAAAATAGCACTTGGGATATGACAAGAGTACTTTGGAGAAGGCTGCTTGGTCCCAAAGCAGAGATTCAAGAGGAGGACTCCAGCTAGCTGGGTAAGGAGTTCCTTCCTCTCAACCTAAAGTGTTTACATAAGCCTGCTGGGGGCCAGGAACTGTGTAAAACTCAGTAAGCTCAGTACTTCTCAGCATAGAATCCAGTCCCAAGGAAGCACCCAGCAAAAATTTAGGTTGAATTTTCTTTAAAATAAAATAAAGAAAAAAGTAAAATTTAAAAAAAAATACAATTCAACTACTCAGCCCATTCTGTTCAGGGTAGCTTTGGCTCAGAATGGTGGAAGAGTTGGATAGGCTATCAGTGAGAGAACTCAAAAATCCCCAAACTCCAATTCAGCACTCTTCCTTTATAATATATTTTTTCTGAAAAAGAGTATTGCCAATATATCAATAAAGCTTTTTGCTATGACTTCAGAGTGCCCAGGTCACGAGGGAAAAGTATCAAGTAGCATCCTGAATCCACAAATCCTTTGAGAGCCAGCCACACAGTATCTGCGTGAGTCTGGTCATTCTCTCCCCTTACAAGTGTCATCACAGAATTGCAGCATTCTCTTTTCATTGTTTTTCTCAGGAAAACATAGACAAAGGCTCTGCTTGGATTTTTTTTTTAATTTTAACACCAATATGTAATAATATAGCAACATCTCCTAGTTATCTAGAACTCAGGCTTCGATAGCTATGACTGTCTAGAATACAACCACAGAAAATCACCTCTGAACAGTGAGGGAAATAGCTGCCACAGTATCACCACCTACTTCAAGCTTGAAACTCTCAACCCGCAACCAACAGGCTGCAAGTAGTTCAGTACAGCTTTGAATGCAGCCCAAGACAAACTCGTAAACCTTCTTAAAACATTATGAAATTTTTTTGCAATTTGCTCATCAGCTATCGTTAGTGTTAGTATATTTTTTGTGTTGCTCAAGACAATTCTCTTCTTCCAGTGTGGCCCAGGAAAGCCAAAAGATTGGACAACTATACTCTGGATGTTTCATCTAGTACCAATATACTTATAATTACATGTTTCAACTAGTACTAATGAACTTATAGTTACAGGATGAAATTCCAAATTAGCAATGTTTGTCATTTGCTCTTCCTAGGTAACAACAGTTAACAAATCATAAGCTGACAATCACAACTGATTGTGAGGATGGAAATAATAACAATGAGCATTTACATAATGCTTACTCTATACCAGGCACCTTGCTAAGAACTTTACGTAGATTAGCTCACTTAATCTTTACAATAACCCTGTGACATACCATTATTATCCCCATTTTACAGGTGAGGAAACTGAAGAAGTTAAGTAATTTGCCCAAGATTACAGATTGTATGTGTTAGAGGTAGGATTTGAACTCAGGAGTTTGGCACCAAAATCAGCACTCTCAGCCTCTACCCAGTATTATCAAAAGTAATTTCCTGGTAGCTTCTATCAATTGTCATGGCAACTCTCAAGATAAAGAATTACTGTTTTTAATAAATAATGTCATTCCCAGAAATGAATTATGTGTGAATCATACTAAGCTGCAGTGAGAGAATGAATATCACCATCACAGTGGTGAATCTACTTAGTGTAGGGGTAAAAGGCCAGTCTCTCCCAGAAGCCCTACACATAGGTACACCATAATTCAGTAGGATAATCCCTGATCCCCATGCAGTCATAAAAAACGTTAAATGATGTTTAACAGGTTTCATTAATGATTCAGAGAATCTTAAAATACATCTTAGGAAAAATAATTTCAGGAGTAACGTTCAGTTAGCTAGAAAATACAGTTCTGTTGAGCATCTCATAATCTATGCCAGACAAAGGAAACATTCTTGCCTTTCTTTGAGGGAATTATAGACCAACAATCTTATTAATTTTCAACTTTCGTCGAGGCAAGATTAGCTTCATGCACAATGTTTCTCAAACTGAAAGTAGTGACCTGTATTAGTAAATCAATTTATAGGGTTGCAAGCAGCATCATTTATAAACTGAAATCAGAATTCATTGCAGGCAGTAATTTTGAGACATTTTATTTTACATGTGCGTGTGTATATCTATCATATAAATAAGCATGTGAGAACATTTTAAAACATTTAAAATATGTTTATATATCTAAAGTTTAAACATGTAAATATATATTTATATTAATAATATAATTAATATGAATTAATAACATATTAATTTATATTAACTTATATTAATTTATATTGACAATATGTAAACAATATATTAATTAGTAATATATTATACTAATATTAGCATATATTAATATAATTATATTAATATATTCTTATAATATATTATATACTAATTAATATATTATAAGAATGTATTAATATATTAAATATATTAGTATAATACATTTAATATATTAATTAATAACATACTACTATATATTATTAATATTTTAAATATATTTTACTATACTTAAATTTATACTTAAAATTTACATATATATTTAAATAATTTTCCTGAAAGTGACTTTCAAAAATTTTGAAAGCCACCAGTGCAGTGGTTAAGAATACAAATTTTGGGCTGGGCATGGTGGCTCACACCTGTAATTCCAGCACTTTGGGAGGCCGAGGTGGGTGGATCCTGAGGTCAAGAGATTGAGACCATCCCGGCCAACATGGTGAAACATCGTCTCTACTAAAAATATAAAAATTAGCTGGGCACGGTGGCACACACCTGTAGTCCCAGCTACTCGGGAGGCTGAGGCAGGAGAATCACTTGAACCCAGGAGGCGGAGGTTGCAGTGAGCCGAGATCATGGCACTGCATTCCAGCCTGGCGACAGAGCGAGACTGCATCTCAAAAAAAAAAGAATACAAATTCTGAAGCACAGCTGTTGAGTTGGAATCATGGCGGTGCCACTTAATAACCAAGTGACTTTGGGCCAGTTATTTTACTTCTCTATGCCTCAGTGTCATCTATTCAGTAGTGAGAATAATAGTACCTACCTCATTCTAGTTTTGAGAATAAACACTTTTTATATTACATATAAAGTGTCAGAGATCCCAAAGAAGCCGTAGTTGCTGTCATATTGTTATTCTGTTCCTGCTTAAGAGGGGGACTTGGAAAAATAATGATGTTGAATGCAGTAACTTCTTTCACTCATGGAAGAATTACATATTCACATCTTCTTTGCTTATCAAATCTTTGAAGATCATGCATGTCTCATTCTGTAACATTGCCTTAACCAAATATAAAGGCTAAATACAAAGGTGTTTTTAAATAACGGATACATTTAGGCCAGTCACCCAAAGATTTTACCCAAAGCCTATGCAGTCATAGTCCAAGAAGTAGACTAGCTCTACTGCAATCACCATCTCTTGTTTGTTATTTGTGAAAGGAACATTACAGTTTCACCACAGTTGGCCTGGCCAACGTGCTTATGCAGTCCTCAGAACATATGAAATTGATTTCAGCTGACAATAAGTATTTCCTCACTTTGGCTTATGTTCAATAATAGCCATTCTTTATCCAGATCAGGGTGACTGAGCATGCTGTAACCATTCTTCTCTTCTAAAACTGACCCTTGTTTGACTGCATATGCAGATTGCTTAGCAGAACCCATACCCACCGTAACGAGCCAAAAGTCATTTGATCCAATGTGCTTTTCTTTTTTTTTTCTTTCTTTTTTAACTCCATGAAATTTTATTAAGTAAGATAAATTAATTATAAACATTACAAAACACTTTTTTTTGAGACAGAGTCTCACTCTGTCACCCAGGCTGGGGTGCAGTGACGCGATCTCAGCTCACTGCAACTTCCGACTCCCAGGTTCAAGCGATTCTCGTGCCTCAGCCTCTCTGAGTAGCTGGGATTACAGGTATGCCCCACCAGACCTGGTTAATTTTTGTATTTTTAGTAGAGACAGAGTTTCACTATGTTGGACAGGCTAGCCTCGAACTCCTGGCCTCAGGTAATCCTCCCGCCTCAGCCTCCCAAAGTGCTGGAATTACAGGTGTGAGCCACAGCTCCCAGCCCCAAACATGATTTTTTCATTGAATGCTTAATGTCTTTCTATTATTATTATTATTATTTTTATTATACTCTGTTCTGGGGTGCATGTGCACAACGTGCAGATTTGTTACATAGGCATACATGTGCCATGTTGGTTTGCTGCACCCATTAAAAATTAATTCAAGAAGGATTAAAGACTTAAATGTTAGGCCTAAAACCATTAAAAACCCTAGAAGAAAACCTAGGCAATACCATTCAAGAAATAGGCATGGGCAAAGACTTCATGACTAAAACACCAAAAGCAATGGCAACAAAAGCCAAAATTGGCAAATGGGATCTAATTAAACTAAAGAGCTTCTCCACAGCAAAAGAAACTACCAGCAGAGTGAACAGGCAACCTACAGAATGGGAGAAAATTTTTGCAATCCACCCGTCTGACAAAGGGCTAATATCCAGAATCTACAAAGAACTTCAATAAATTTACAAGAAAAAAAAAAACCCCATTAAAAAGTGGGCAGAGGATATGAACAGACACTTCTCAAAAGAAGACATTTATGCAGCCAACAGACACATGAAAAAATGCTCATCATCACTGGTCATCAGAGAAATGCAAATCAAAATCGCAATGAGATACCATTTCACACCAGTTAGAATGGCAATCATTAAAAAGTCAGGAAACAACAGAGGCTGGAGAGGATGTGGAAAAATAGGAACACTTTTACACTGTTGGTGGGAGTGTAAATTAGTTCAACCATTGTGGAAGACAGTGTGGCGATTCCTCAAGGATCTAGAACTAGAAATACCATTTGACCCAGCAATCCCATTACTAGGTATATACCCAAAGGATTATAAATCATGCTACTATAAAGACACATGCAGCTGGGCGCAGTGGCTCACGCCTGTAATCCCAGCACTTTTGGGAGGCAGAGGCAGGTGGATCACAAGGTCAGGAGATCGAGACCATCCTGGCTAACATGGTGAAACCCCGTCTCTACTAAAAATACAAAAAGTTAGGTGGGCACAGTGGCGGGTGCCCATAGTCCCAGCTACTCGGGAGGCTGAGGCAGGAGAATGGCATGAACCCGTGAGGCGGAGCTTGCAGTGAGCCGAGATAGCACCACTGCAGTCCAGCCTGGGCAAAAGGGCAAGACTCCGTCTCAAAACAAAAGACATATGCACACGTATGTTTACTGCGGCACTATTCACAATAGCAAAGACTTGGAACCAACCCAAATGTCCATCAATGATAGACTGGATAAAGAAAATGTGGCACATATACACCATGGAATACTATGCAGCCATAAAAAAAGATGAGTGCACGTCCTTTGCAGGGACATGGATGAAGCTGGAAACCATCATTCTCAGCAAAGGATCACCAGAGCAGAAAACCAAACACTGCATGTGTGTTCCAACTTAACTCATTGTTCTTAGTGATAATTCACTTAGGGACAAAGTTAGGCTCTCTTGTTCATTGCAACATTCCTTTCAGAGGTGCTATAAATGGATGTTGAACTATACTATTTTTAGATTTAATCTTTAAAAATCATAAGAAAACAAGAAATATTACTAGTTCAGAAATGATTTTCTGTTCCTGGCTAATCAGAGAAGGCCTAAGAGTCTATAGTAGTCATTTGTTGTCTTCGTAGTAAAAGTAAGATTCTAATAGGATTTTTAGACATAGTGAGAAAGGTGTTCATTTTAAGATTATGGCAGTTCCTCTCAGATTTAGAAAGCCTTAAGATGACACTAAGGAGTTGGACTTTAGGAATGCTGAGTGTCTTCAGCCACAGTGGCACAATAGTACTAGATGGGACAGGATGTGATTAAGGAGAAACTAAACGGCCAGCCACAATATAGTTCTTCTTGCCCCCAAAAGAGGAGTTACCCACTTTCTCACACTCACTGTGATACATTCCATTTGCTAAGAAAAGTGGCTTGTGTCATTCTTGAGCACTACTTTTAAGTTCTGTTCTATTAGATTCATTTACTCTGTATTAATAGCATTCAAATATTTAGTAAAGTTAATATACCTCTCACGCTTTTTCCAAATTAACCCACCAGCTGTGTCCTGTGCTTCAAGCTATCTTATAAGACTGCAATCAAAGTGTCAGCCAGGGCTATGGTCTCATCTGAAGGCTGGATAGGGAAAGATTGGCTCCCATGCTTACTTATATGGTTGTTGGCAGGATTCAGTTCCTCAAGCATTTTTTTTTTTTTTTTTTTTTTTTTGAGACAGAGTCTCGCTCCATCACCAGACTGGAGTGCAGTGGTGCGATCTCGGCTCACTGCAACCTCCACTTCCCAGGTTCAAGCAATTCTTCTGCCTCAGCCTCCCGAGTAGCTGGGATTACAGGCGCGTGCCACCACACCCAGCTAATTTTTCTATTTTTAGTAGAGACGGGGTTTTACCATGTTGGTCAGGCTGGTCTTGATCTCATGACCTCATGATCCACCTGCCTCGGCCTCCCAAAGTGCTGGGATTACAGGCATGAGCCACCACGCCCGGCCAGTTCCTCAAGGGTTTTTATACTGAGGGCCTCTGCTTCTTGCTGAGTGTTGGCCAGAGGCCATGCTTAGTTCTTTGCTGCATGGTTCTCACCACACAGCAACTTACTTCATCAAAACCAGCAAAAGGGTGAGTCTGCTACTCAAAAAGAAGTCTCAATCTTTTGTAACCTAATCATAGAACTGATATCCACTCCACGCTGCCATATTCTTTTGATTAGAAGCAAGTTACTCAAGGGAAGGAAATACATAAGGCTGTGAATGAGAGAAGACAGGAATCACTGGAGGCCACTTTAGGGGCTGTCTGCCACAGCACTTAACAGCGCATACCCAGCCATAAAATTTTAAAAAGCAGGAAAGAGAGAAGGGAGGTGCAGGGTAAAATAAAGAAAAGAGGAAGGTGGAAGGGAAGAAAGGAAGGGAAAGAAAGACATTTAAAAAGACAAGAACAAAACAGCTCTGCTGCACTACATCTGTATCAGAGTCCCATGTGCAGACACACACTTCATCACATTAGCACCATACCCATAAATTTCCTATTTCTTATTTACAACAAGAATATAATAAGGACTTTCTATGCATCTGGAGTTAAAAAGGAAATAATAAATCTAAGAATACTAAGTTTAAGTAAGCAAAATGTGTTTCAAATTAGTTATTTTTTCTTTTTAAGTTGTTTTTTTTTGTTTCAGCTGACAAAGTTTTTTATTTCTTTCTGTTTCAGGTTTTGAAGTTGAGTTTATTATTCTTGCTATTATGTAACAGGCATATTTTACAGAGAATATAGGAACCTGATTGACATTTGTATTTGGTGTTCTATTATTGTTTCAACTCAAATGCCAAAATTATGTTTTTGTTGTGTACATTATTGTTCATAATTATACATGCCTCTTAATTGTAAAAGTGAAGCTGTAAAATTGTAAAGTACTTTGTATCTCATCTATTTCAGGCATCCTACTAAGGAAATCAAGACCAAATGGCTTGGGAAGGTCAACGTTAAATAGTTTCAGAGCCAGAACTAGAGTACACATCTCTCAATTTCTAATCTAGTGCATTTCCTTTTCTTATTTCTATGCAAATGAACAGTTAGAATATGAAATAGTCTCCTCAGATATACCGGCATTAAAACAGTTGTGCTTTAAATATTTAGTTTTAATAATTACTGACTTTGTAGAAGGAACTAAAATAGTGTTTGTTTTCAGTGCTTCAACTAATAGTAAAAAGGAATTTTTTCAGTACTTTACTGTATGAGAGGTGCTTGCCTAACAAAATACACATCTTTTTCACTGTAGTCATTTGCAACAGATAATGTGGGCTCCTACACCTCAGTGTTCTGAGAGGGGTTGGTAAACACTGACCACATAGAGAGAGCTGCCCATCTGCCCTCAGTACCAAGGCACATCCCATCCTTGCCCTAAAACTCTTGCAAATTTCTCCATTCATACAGGAAAATGAGTATTTCTTACAACAATATGGCCATGGAATTTGATTACAAAAACACTCCTGCTATCCCCAACACGTGCTCCTAGGGCTAAAGACATATCTGCAACTCAGGATTTTCTGAAGATTCACTTGTTTGTACTATTGAGGGCAACAGTTGTTCTCAAACAAGAATGCGGTTCCTTTCTTCTTACCCTGCTTATTTTTCTTTTTTATTATTATTATTATTATTATTATACTTTAAGTTCTGGGGTACATGTACAGAACATTCAGGTTTGTTACATAGGTATACATGTGCCATGGTGGTTTGCTGCTCCCACCAACCCGTCATCTACATTAGGTATTTCTCCTAATGTTATCACTCCCCCAGCCCCACAGCCCCTAACAGGCCCCAGTGTGTAAAGTTCCCCTCCCTGTGTACATGTGTTCTCATTGTTCAACTCCCACTTATAAGTGAGAACATGCAGTGTTTGGTTTTCTGTTCTTGTGTTAGTTTGCTGAGAATGATGGTTTCCAGCTTCATCCATGTCCCTGCAAAGAACATGAACTCATCCTTTTTTATGGCTGAGTAGTATTCCATGGTGTATATATGCAACATTTTCTTTAACCAGTCTATTATTGATGGGCATTTGGGTTGGTTCCAAGTCTTTGCTATTGTGAACAGTGCTGCAATAAACATACGTGTGCATGTGTCTTTATAGTAGAATGATTTATAATCCTTTGGGTATATACCCAGTAATGGGATTGCTGGGTCAAACGGTATTTCTAGTTCTAGATCCTTGAGGAATCGCCACACTGTCTTCCACAATGGTTGAACTAATTTACACTCCCACCAACAGTGTAAAAGTGTTCCTATTTTTCTACATCCTCTCCAGCATCTGTTGTTTCCTGACTTTTTAATGATTGCCATTCTAACTGGTGTGAAATGGTATCTCATTGCGGTTTTGATTTGCATTTCTCTGATGACCAGTGATGATGAGCATTTTTTCGTGTGTCTGTTGGCTGCATAAATGTCTTCCTTTGAGAAATGTCTGTTCATATCCTTTGCCCACTTTTTCTTGGGTTTTTTTTTCTTGTAAATTTATTGAAGTTCTTTGTAGATTCTGGATATTAGCCCTTTGTCAGATGAATAGATTGCAAAAATGTACCCCCATTCTGTAGGTTGCCTGTTCACTCTGCTGGTAGTTTCTTTTGCTGTGCAGAAGCTCTTTAGTTTAATTAGATCCCATTTGTCAATTCTGGCTTTTGTTGCCATTGCTTTTGGTGTCTTAGTCATGAAGTCTTTGCTCATGCCTATTTCCTGAATGGTATTGCCTAGGTTTTCTTCTAGGGTTTTTATGGTTTTAGGTCTTACATTTAAGTCTTTAATCCATCTTGAGTTAATTTTTGTATAAGATGAAAGGAAGGGATCCAGTTTCAGCTTTCTGCATGTGGCTAGCCAGTTTTCCCAACACCATTTATTAAACAGGGAATCCTTTCCCCATTGCTTGTTTTTGTCAAATTTGTCAAAGATCAGATGGTTGTGGATGTGTGGTGTTATTTCTGAGGGCTCTGTTCTGTTCCATTGGTCTATATATCTTATTTGGTACCAGTACCATGCTGTCTTTGTTACTGTAGCCTTGTAATATAGTTTGAAGTCAGAGACACAATAAAAAAAGAAAATTTTAGGCCAGTATCCCTGATGAACATCGATGCAAAAATCCTCAATAAAATACTGGCAAACCTAATCCAGCAGCACATCAAAAAGCTTATCCACCCCGATCAAGTCGGCTTCATCCCTGGAATGCAAGGCTGGTTCAACATACACAAATCAATAAACGTAATCCATCACAGAAACAGAACCAATGACAAAACCACATGATTATCTCAATAGATGCAGAAAAGGCCTTCGACAAAATTCAACACCCTTTCATGCTAAAAACTCTCAATTAACTAGGTATTGATGGAATGTATCTCAAAATAATAAGAGCTATTTATGACAAACCCACAACCAATATCACAATGAATGGGCAAAAACTGGAAGCATTCCCTTTGAAAACCAGCACAAGACAAGGATGTCCTCTCTCACCATTCCTTTTCAACATATTATTCAAAACTCTGGCCAGGGCAGTCAGGCAAGAGAAATAAATAAAGGGTATTCAGTTAGGAAAAGAGGAAATCCAATTGTCTCTGTTTGCAGATGACATGACTGTATATTTAGAAAACCCCATCGTCTCAGCCCAAAATCTCCTTAAGCTGATAAGCAACTCCAGCAAAGTCTCAGGATACAAAATCAATGTGCAAAAATCACTAGCATTTCTATACACCAATAACAGACAAACAGAGAGCCAAATCACAAGCAAACTCTCATTCACAATTGCTACAAAGAGAATAAAATACCTAGGAATCCAGCTAACAAAGGATGTGAAGGACCTCTTCAAGGAGAACTACAAACCACTGCTCAAGGAAATAAGAGAGGACACAAACAAATGGAAAAACATCCTCATGGATAGGAAGAGTCAATATCATGAAAATGGCCATATTGCCCCAAGTAATTTATAGATTCAATGCTATCCCCATCAAACTACCATTGACTTTCTTCACAGAATTGGAAAAAAACTATTTTAGATTTCATATGGACCCAAAAATGAGCCTGCATAGCCAAGACAATCCTAAGCAAAAAGAACAAAGCTGAAGGCATCACGCTACCTGACCCAGCTTATTTTTCTACATAGGATCCCCACATCCCTGCCTTTGCTAGAATGGAAACTAGACAAGGACCAACTTTTATCAACTAGTTCATTTCTCTATTCCTAGAACACAGCCTGGTACAAAATTTGCATTTAATAATGTTTGTTGAATGAATTTGAATGATGGATTTGTTTGGAAGGTTTAATAACATCCCATCCCTTATGAGTTTGTTGCCAGAGGAAAAAAGAAGCGTGTTTTTGGTTCATAACATCAGGTATGTAACCTGGAATTTGGAACCATGAGTTTTTATGCATTTGCTTCATATTATTTATTTTTAAGTGATCTTTCAAAGTATTGACAAAGCTACTTTAAGATTGAGAGCCTCCCTGATAACCCAGGAATGAGAGTTTTAGATTAAGTTTACAATCTGATTGAAGGCTAATCATATAAGGAGAAAAAGATAAGAAAAAGAAGAGAAATTTGAAAAGAAATCTCCAAAATGGCCATGGACATCAGAACACTGAGAATTCATATATAAAAATGTGTTTTGCTTCATACCTGTCTGTTGCACATCTATAGCAGCAGATTTTGTAGATGCAGAGGAATTTTGTCTAAAATCCTAACACATAAAGGGGCATTCTGCACTTACTTCTCAAATTAGAATTAACACGTGTATGTATAAGTTGTTTAGACTGGGCATCTATTTAATGAGTTTACTGGCTGAATCTTTTAAAAGAATGCAAACATAAGTGCCTTTTATCAAAAATCAATGAAAAGATAAAAGGCCCTGTAGTGCATGCTGTGGTTCCCACACTACATCGCCCACATCCACCTGTCATCACAACCATCTATGGTGTCCATTTGCCACTATGCAACCTGCCGGGCACACTCAAGTGCCTGCCTCGGCAAAGACCCTCAGCTCATGTGCAGGTACAGCCTAGAAGTGCATGGGGGTGAACATCTCTGAGGCACCCTTCAACCAGTGAGTACTGGGAGTGGTAGATAAATGTCCTAGCCTCTCATCTTTCTACACAACAATGGTGGTGCATATTCTACACAGCTTCTCAGAGGAGCCTCAGTGGGATTGGGCCCCATTAGCCACTGTGATAACCAGCTCAGTAACACACACATATTAGTTATTCTCCTTTTCCTTCCCACCCTCCCCATTCCCTGACTGCTAGATCCGGAAGTCACCTTCCAGATGAACTACCTATATCCAATTCCTAATCTCTAGCTCTGGTTTCTTAAACAGGTCCTACGAAATGCTTGAAATAAAAGGAAAAATGGTTTGTGTCTAGAATCAAAGGCTGACAATGGCAAGCAACAGGCTCTAAAACTATGACCCAGGAAAAATGCTTTTCTGGAAGACATCGGCATTACCTCCTAGACACGGAATACTCTGGCTTCATCCCAGTAGTTTCTTCACACACTTTAAATACGTGTCTCATTAGGATCACATATGACCCACCTGATTTCATGCCTTGCCTTTTCTTTTTATTCTGCAGATTCTTCTAAGGAGCCTAAATTCACCAAGTGCCGTTCACCTGAGCGAGAGACTTTTTCATGCCACTGGACAGATGCAGTTTATCATGGTTCAAAGAACCTAGGACCCATACAGCTGTTCTATACCAGAAGGTGCCGCCATCATGCCTTTCTGATTTTCCTCTCCATGGATGTACCTACTAAAGTACACTGAGTCATATGTAGTGTGGGAATGGAAGTGATTTGTTGTGATTTATGCAATCAATGAATATTCATTCACTCATTTATTGAAAAAAATATTAATCAAGCCCATCCTATGTGCTAAGTACTATTTTAGGCCCTGGAGATATAGCAATGGTTACAAAAGACAAAATCCCTGGTCTCATGGAGATTTCCTTCCAATGCAGGGAGACAGGCAATAAAAATTGAATAAAATGTCAGCTAATAATATAGGTTATTAAGAAAAATAAAGCCAGAAAGCAGTATGTCAGCAGTGTGTGGGAGTTTGTGTATGTGCATGAGAATGTGTGAGAGTGTGTCAAAGTGTGAGTGAGAGCATGTATGGATATACGTGGGCATGTGCATGTGGATGAGAGTGTGTATACGAGGCTTGAATGATATTGAAATGTGTGGGCCTAGGAGGCCTCTCTATTGTGGTGTCCTAGACCAGAGACATAAGTGAAATGGGACAGGCCATGTGAATATCTGGGGGAAAGGCTATCCAGGCAGAGGAAATTGCAAATACAAAGTCCCTGAGGCAGTCTTGGCATATTTGAGGGATGAAAAAGGCCAGCACTGAAGGCACAAAATTGAAAGTGAGGAGAGTGATATGGGAAGGGATCAGAGAGTTACTTAGGGACTGACTATGCCAAACCTCATAGGCAAGGGCAAGGCTTTGAATTTTACTTTATTTGTGGTGGAAAGCTATAGGTGTTTTTGAAAAGATGTATGTTTTAAAAGATGTAGCTTGGTTTCTAACCAGATAATACACTCCTTCTCTTAAATATATTCAGTAAAAGACTGTAGTACTTTTTCATTTTTACCAGTGACACTCTAAAATAACAGAGGAAGCGTGAAACAAAGACCTCTCAATATAGGTACCACCCAAGTTGTTTATTTCTTCCCCTTCACCTGGCATTATTTTCCTTTTTGTTTACTCTCACTCTTTATTTTTCCCTTTTTTACATTTTAGGCTTAAACACTTCATTATCTCCTCTTTTCCACCCAACACCCAGAGAAGGCCTAAGCCAAGATGCAGGGTTAGTGAGGACCCTTTATCCTTGGCTCAAGGTGTCGTTAGTCAGAGGATGACATTGTCTATCCAACCCAAGAGCTGGAATAGGGAAGGAAGATGCAGCCAGCAGTTAAGGGTATGAGCTCAGGGCTAACAAACCTGCACTTCAGTGTAGTTCTGCACTTTCTCACCAAGGAATACTGGGGAAATTAGCCAGTTTGCGTACAACTCAGCCTCCTCATTTGCAGAAAGGAGATAACGGACTCACCTCATGGCTTCTTGTGAGGATCGTATGAGATAACCCATGAAAAATACTTGGCAGAGTACTTGACACATAGTAAGTACTCACTAAATGGTAGCTGGTATTCTTATTATCGGTAGTATAGTGACAATTTTAAAATAATTATGATATAAAAATCCAGTTTCTGGACTATAAAATGACTATAAATGGTATAAGATCATTTATACCAATGAATTGTTATAATTATTGTAATTATTGGTATAAGAGCATTTTAATGCAGAGCTGCTGCTTAATTTGCAGATAAAAAAATACTTGGAGTTAGCAACCAAGCGGACCTTCCCCACCTTTCAATGTAAGAGAGGTCTCCTGGATGAAGTGAAGTGAAGATGAAATGTTTGGGCACCAAGTATATTATATTTTTCCTTAAGGCTGACACCACAGAGAGGTTGGGGCCAGGAAACAGAGTTGATTTCTATAAATACATTCAGACATGAAGTTAGTATGTTTGATGACACTTTTGAAATGTGTGGAATCATTAAGTTATTTATACAGGCACAATTAGCCAAACTGTAAAGAAAAGTAGCAGAATAACCTCTTAAGCTGGGCCCACTTTATGAAAATAATCTTCTTTGCTACCTCAATATTTACCAAATTTGACGAGCAAAAAGAGAAATCCAAAGGAATGAAGGCTTGATAAATATATATCCCTTGCCCTCATCAATCAGGGTCACATAACTCTGTCCACAGGCGTCTTATGCACGCTCCAGTCATTTCAGCATCCCTGGTTCAAATCCAGGATCTACACTACCAAGGACGCTGCTGAAAGTGTGACTGGGTAAAAGAAAACTTTCAGACATATTCAGAAAGATGTCTTAGATTTTGCCCTGGTAGTGTTTGGAATCCCAGGAGGGTAAGTACAGCTTCATGATTAAGTGCCAACCCAAACTTACAAAATTAGATATTTGTGTTTTTTCTATAAAATATAACTATTCTGAATATCTTAGCCAAACTACTGTGAGCCCACAGCCCAGTTTATCCAAGAAGGGTAAAACTGAGGGATTAGGAGTATCAGGACTGGACTGGACTGATTAGTGTACGGATATATTTGATTTCTCATTGCCCACTTCACAAAGAAGACAATACAAATGCACTTTCTGACTCTTGTCACTGTTTCTTAGAACTCAGTTGCCAGGCAACTCCTGAAACTATAGAAACATGCTTCGCATCCCTGACACATAAATAAAACTGTGAGATGATTTTATCCAAAGCCAGAGTCAGTGGGCGGTGCAGTTGTTTCAGTTTGCTGGCCTGGCCTGAGTATCTAAAGCACAACGGAATGTGAACATGTCAGGCTGTCAACAGGACAGTTCAGGCACAGCCCTACAGGCAGTTGTGTGTTTTGCCTGGCTCTGCTCCTTGCCAGGTAGCTGGCAGAAGAGGCAGCCTCCACATGTTAGAGCAGCTGATTCAAAACAGTGTCTGCCATCCTGTGATGGTGATAGTGCCAAATTCAGCCTCTGAGCTTGCAGGGGACTCAGAATGAATGCACATTACAGGCATGGTAAAAACAGGCTCTGGGAAGCATGTGCGAGCTGCTCTGCTCTCAGCTCCTTGCATGTAAATGCTGTGTTTTTAAAGGAAGTGGGCATGTGAACACTCAGTCCTTAAGGCTATATCCCCCACGTCTTCCATACCCATTCAACCCCACTTCAAAAATTACCCTGGTCTTAAAAGAAATTTCATTTTCTATACAAGGTTGTGTGGAAAATCAGTAGGGAGAAAGGGCATTATTACTTTCATTTTTCTTAAACAAAAGTATTAAATTTAAAGCCAAAAACATTTGCGCTTTCTGTCATGAAAACAGCTGCCCTTAAAAACATAAATGATATTTTATTTTTATTATTTTTTTCCAGTTGGTTGTCTTTAGATGAAAAACATTTCTTCTACTCTTTATTCTTATTTTTAATGATAGTCTCTTTCTATGGTTCTCACCCCTTCCATTTCACAAGATAGTCTGGGAGCAAACCTAAAGCACTTAATTTTTGGGAGTAAGAGCAGAGGGAAGCTTCCATACATTGATTTTGGTCATCTGTAGAGACTTTCAACCCAGAGAAGGCAAGTGACACAGTATCTGTTTTATGAGCTAATTTGGGTTCTTGTCTACATTTAATAGTTTAAAATATAAGTTATAAATATTTATTTAAAATGAAATTCAACATTGGTTCATGAAGAAAGAGGTTGAAAGTAGTGTTTTGAACTAGCTGTTTCTGATCCATCATGCTTAAAATAAATGCTTTGTTTGTCCTGTGGAGTTCATGGATTTGGGATAATCTAAACAGGGTTTTTTAAACAGTCCTCATGGGGACCAAGGTACTGACATGTACTGTTGAGAAATTCTGTGAGTCATGAAAGAGCTAATCTTTTAGAAATCCAGACCTGTTAAGCACTAACTACATCTTTGGAACATCTTAATACTTTGAGTTTTCTAACTTTTATACTATCACTTATGCTAAGTACATTTGACATCCCTTCTATTACGTGAAAGCCTCATTTTCTGGGCAATCTTCTTACAACTACTCTCTTTAATGCACTCTTACTTAGTTTGAAAGTAAATATCAAATTAAGCATACTACAGTTCAATGAACCACTCACCTATTCCTAATTTTTTTTAACATTTTTCTTCTGACTTTACATACACACATACTTACACACACACACACACACAAACACACCTTATCTTTTCTTCTGCCTTTTGCCCATATACTTTTTGCATCAGAAATGAATCTCTCATTCAAGCATATGCAACTTTTTTGTTGTTGTTGTTGTTGTTTTGAGATGGAGTCTTGCTTTGTCGCCCAGGCTGGAGTGCAGTGGTGCGATCTTGGCTTACTGCAAACTTTGCCTCCTGGGTTCAAACAATTCTCCTGCCTCAGCCTACCTACTGAATAGCTGGGATTACAGAAGCATGCCATCACGCCCCGCTAATTTTTGTATTTTTAGTACAGGCGTGGTTTTACCATGTTAGCCAGGCTGGTCTCAAGCTCCTAACCTCATGATCCGCCTGCCTCAGCCTCCCAAAGTGCTGGGATTACAGGCATGAACCACCATACCCAGCCAGCATATGCAACTTTTAAGAGTCTCAACCAAAGCAGCAATTCACTGTCTCAGACCCTGGAGTCTCTGCCATTTAAATCCCAATTTCCTTCCAACAGCTGAGGAGCAGCTGTCTCAAGGACCCTCTGATACTACACAAGTTTTCTCCTAGTGCCAAGCAGACCAGTCTGAGAAACAGCTATAAGAAGGAAATAGGCGTCTTCTCCCAGCTTTGCATCCTTTCCTTCCAGGCCCTGCCTTCCCTACAGCCTGCATTGTCCTCATCGTCCCCTGCTGCCCAGCACCCATCCCACAGAGGGATGGTTCCAAAGCTCCACAGTCTGGCCTGTGAGTCACAGGCGCCTCTGGCTGCACAGGGCCATTCCTACCTCATCTTCCACAACCACAGATTACGTGGTTTTATGTCCCTTTGACTTATATATTGTCTTCTCAATTAATAGGCTAGTGAATAACAGGGAGATGATGAACTACCTCACCCAAGTAGCAATTCTAATTTAAGAAAATTTTCCTGTCATTCCATTGCCTTTTACTTCCCTTACCACACTCATGCCCATACTTCCTTACCTCAATCCCTTTGACCTCTCTGTTTCTTCCCTTCCTTGCCGTATTGCCATCTATTAAACTTTTACCCATCCTTCAAGAATGCTAAAAACATACCTCCACCTTGAAGCCTTCCATGAAGAGCCAGAGCAATCATTCCCTCTTCTGAACTTTTAAGGACCCTAAAGAGCACTACTAATGAGCACTTACCCACATTGCTTTGTAATACCGTTTTTTACTCTTTCCATCTGAGGCAGAAGGAATTCCTTAGACATCTATGAATCCCCCATAGTGTCTGTCATTATGTTTTAGACATAACCAATTCTCATTAAATATCAATAGAATGAATATAAGAGGCCCAAAAAACTACTCAGATGGGAATTTGAGTCTTATTTTAGCCTGAAATTAGGGGACCACATCTTACTTATCTTTATATCTGCACAGCGTTGGTGCTGGATATAATGCATCACTCTGCCTGGAGCACACATCAACTTGTCTCCTCAGTTTCTTTCACCATAGGCTGGCGAAACAGCCAGGTCTAAACCCTCACTGTTCTCTGGTAATCTCTAGTTTGGGGGTGATTCTCTGTACTGTTTTAATGAACATTTTTAAAATGTCCCTAAGTCTCAGAACTTTCATCTATAGAACGGGCATAATAAAGTACCTACCATAAGAATCAATTTATGAGCAGGCATAGCATATGCATTCAACAAACGGAAGCTTTTACCGTAGGCAGAAGTACCAAACGGCCTCGCAGCGGTCTTCAGACACTGATGATATTGTCCACCGATGTGATATGTCTCAGAAATGGTGTTGCTAAAATACCTCTTCACAAAATATTTGTGGTCCAATTTATTGAATCAGACTATCAAGCACCTTACTTGGACTTAAGCTACAACATGATTTTTGGAACAATTAATCTTTTTTTAACTCTCCATTTTAGGAACACTCAAGAATGGACTCAAGAATGGAAAGAATGCCCTGATTATGTTTCTGCTGGGGAAAACAGCTGTTACTTTAATTCATCATTTACCTCCATCTGGATACCTTATTGTATCAAGCTAACTAGCAATGGTGGTACAGTGGATGAAAAGTGTTTCTCTGTTGACGAAATAGGTAAATCACAGGTTTTTGTTTCATTTGACATAGTTTTAGACTAAATAAATGGGAAAAGGTCCAAGTATAATCAAGTAGGATGGGAATTTGAGTCTTATTTTAGCCTGAAAGTGTTCTATAGATACATGGAGATCTGTTTTACAGGAGATGGAATCAGCTGGTGAACAAGAGGAAAAGGGCAGGGAGAACTTAAGCTGACTTTAACATAAAGCAGCCTGGCAGTTAATGTTGTGAAGAAAAGAATAGGAACCTTGTGGAGTCTTTTCCTTTAGGATATCTTTGAAGCTGTGTTGTGTTCTTATGTTCCACTGAAAAGGGTGAACTTAATATATTCTTAGGATTTCTTACTTCCTAATTATTTGATAGGATGCTTATATTCAGATTCACTGAAATATGTTGGCCTTTGACCTCTACCATTGCTATAATCAAAGCCTAGATTTTCTTTATCACAAAGCCTAATCATTCTGGAATTTTACATTTACAAAACAGCCACAGTCACTTTAAAGACATGTTTGTTAGATCTCAGAACAAATACTGGAGACAATCAGCTCAGTGAACTAAGCGAAAGATCCAAACAGAGGATCCTTTGCCCATCATATGGACACAAGGTGGAAACAAAACAAATAAAACAAACAACTGTAATTAGAATAGCCATGTTTATACCTTAATAGTATAAATAGCAAAATAGAAAGAATCAAAGAAGGACTTTGAGTAGCTGAAATTGGTGCCTCAAAATCTATCCACAAAAGCTCATTTGTTGCTTATAGGAATTCCTTGTTGCTTCTCCCAAATGTGTTGTTCTTTTTATGTGGTTTTCTAGGCATAAGCTGACTGGAAGACATAGGAGTATGTGGCTAGAAATTACAGATAGAAACAAATAAAATCTAATAGGCTGACTTTAAGGGAGAAGATTAAGAGGACTGTATCAAGCAGTAAAGATAACCCAATTGCTTTGCAAAGACAATTTAGTATGTGTCCTAACATCAGTGGGTATAACTGTTGAGCTGAAATGAAATGGGATAGCAGAATGGGATAGTAGCAAGAACACTGGGTTAAAACCCATGTTCTAGCCCTGTTCTCTGCCAATAGCCAGTCCTACTCATTTACCTGACTGACATGTGCCTGTCATGTGTCAGGCACTGTTTTGGTGATGGTGGTTATAGAATAAGTACAATACAGTCGAATAGGGAAGTCAGGCATGTTCACAAATAATTGCAGTGCAGTGTGATAGGTGTTAGCCTGGAAATACATGGAATGCAGAGCTGCAAAGGTGGTGGCCAAAGGCGTGAATGGCTGACAGGCCTGAGGGATGAGGAAGGGCTGCACAGAGATGGTGACAGTTTAGTTACCTCTGAACTGGAATTGGACTCTCCCTATTTTTAAAAAAGTGGTGACCCACAGTGGTCAAAAGCATGAGTGAGTATCGTCAGGTACCACAGTGGACTTGCCTTTCAGTAACTACTAAGTTCCAACAGTAACAAATAGCACATGTTCAGGGACTCAGGAGCAGTTAGGAAGCCCTCCTAGTCAGCTGGAGAAATCACCAGTAGTTGTTTGTGCCCCAAAAAGGAATTTGGACTTTAACTGTCATGAGGTACCTTTGAGGATGTTTAAATAGGGAAATTACTTGAGGATAGTAATAGCTAACAGTCACAAAAGACTCACCATGTGTCAGGTATAAAAACCATCTTTTGCAATCGCACTTTACAGATAATGAAACCAAGGCACAGAGCAGTTAAAGGACTAGTTCAAGTCAAACAGCTAGTAGGTAGAGCTGGGATTTGAACTTCCAGCCTCCATGCTCTTACTCTTGAGGCTTTGCAGTACCACTTGTCTCATTATTAATGCCTCAGAGAAATTAATCTTGTTGCAATGTGAAACGTAGATTGGAGTGGGACGGACTAGAGGTAGAAGAGGTTAAAAGACTGAGATGATCAAGGTAAAAGATTATGACAGGTAGCTACAACTAGCACAATAGTTGTGGGGCAAGGTGCTGAGAGTGAAAGAGAACAAAGAACTAAGGTAACCCTAGTAGATCTCAAGATCTACTAGGGTTGTCAATCATCATAAGCCTCAGCTTCCTCGTAAAATATGTATGCATGGCACTACCTCACAGGGCTGTTCTTTGGATTTGAAGTACTATATTAGTTAGACATTTGTCATTCATTCAATTCATTCAGCAAATATTTATTATGTTCTTCTCTCAGGCCAGTCAGTGTTCTCCATGCTAGGGATAGAAACTGTCTTCTCTGGTGGGATTTAATCCCAGTGAGGGTGGAAAGCGACAATGCTATGGAGAAATATAGGAAAGGAGAATAGGAGTGTTGGAGAGGTTGCAGTGTTGAGTTTTCAGGATTGGCATCCCTGAGTCAGTGGCATTTGAATAAAGAAGGATTGGAGAGGATAATTATGTGTGTGTCTCAGGGAAGGGCATTTCAGCAAGGGGGCACAGCCAGAGGAAAGATCTCAAAGTAGGAGCATGCTTTTCCTCACTCAGTGAACAGCAGGCAGGCGGTGGAGTGGGCACAGAGTGAGCGAGGAGACTGGTATGAGACCAAATCTCACAGACAAGACAGTCAAATCTACCCAACCATTGCCAAAGACTTTGGCTCTCACTTGGAGTGAAGTAGGAAGCCTTTGGAGGGTTTTAGATGATGAGTGATGTGATCTAACTTAAGTGTTAGGATAACCACTGTGTCAGTTTGCTTGAGGATTGCATGGAGAATAGACTGGAGGGGGACAAAGACCAAAGGAGTACAGTGGGAAGACGAATGAAGCAAGAAGAAAGAAAAAGGATAATGGCTAGGACCAGGTTATAGTGGCGCAGGCGGTGAGACATGGTTGGATTCTGTTATATCTTGAAAGTACAGCTGACAGAATGTGGATTAGTGAGGAACAGATGAGCTAAGGACAAGTTCATTGTTTTTATCCTGAGCAACTAGAGGAATTGAGTCCTCATTAACAGAGATGGAAAAGAGGAAAGGAGAGCAGGTTTTGGAGAGGAAGAGCAAGGGTTTGTTTGGGGATATATTAAGTTTCAGATATTTTTAAAATATCTCACAGGAGTTGTCAATATAGCATGTAGATTTATGTATAGAGGTAAAGGAGAGGTCATTATTATGCGTGTAATGGTATCTCACAGGAACTCATTATTATGCCTGTAATGGTGGTACCAAGCCTTTTCCAAAAGGACCTTGTCTCATATCCTCTATTTTTCAAATGCAGCATAAGTAATAAGTTATAGAAAATCTTCCATTAAAAACAATTTTATAGTTTGATCACCTTAAACGGTTAAGCTTTGATTATCAGGATTCCTGAATCTCCAACAAATCCAGAAGGGTGAGGAATTATTGCCATTATATTGGCATATGTAGTTTGGCCATTTTGCATATCCTTCCAATTTAATTTTCAAAATGTAGTCATGATTCATCAAATTTTGACTCTCCCTGTTTTTCAAAAGGTGGTGTCGACCCCACAGAGGGCAACAGTATGCTCCTCCACCATAAGGCCTATTTTCACTGTGGATGCACACAAGAGCGTCCCTCTTTGGCCACCAGATTTGACAGCCAGTAAGAGCTCCTCACTGTGTACATCTGTAAAGTTATCTCCAGTCAACCCTAGGGATGCACACTTTGCAACATGCTAGGTGGCCTTCTATGTATATGGCAGAAAAAGAAAGTAAATTTTACTCTGTGTCTGCAAGTGATTTTCAAAACCTTCAGTAATGAGATCCAACCAGCAATAATTTACCAGGAACTATCTAGAATATAAATTTAGACATAGTTCCTAGCTTTGGAATCCATATTTTTCTTCATCAGCCTCTGAGAAATTGTGGTCTTTGAGGTCCTACTAAGCAGAATGCAACAAATTTTCCCGGGACTGTAGAGTATATCAATAGAACCTGAGGAAAACAATGTTTCAAGTTGTTCATGTGACAGTTAAGAAAAAGACAGAAAACACTGAATCGTCACCATTTATGAGACTAGCATAATGCCTTCTTCCTTCTTATGTCAGAAGAAAACATCACATGTGGCTAGGAAGACCACAAAGCTAGGGAGCAGTAGCAGAGTGTGCAGGAAGATTGTATGAGAAGATTGAAGAAGAGTAAAAAAGGATAATGGCTAGGACCGGGTTTTAGTGGTGCAGGCGGTGAGATATGGCTGGATTCTGTTATATCTTGAAAGTACAGCTGACGGAATATGGATTAGTGAGGCAAAGATGAGTCTTTCAGGGAACAACAGAGAAATGAGGTAAATGAGGTCTCTACCCCCAGGCCATACATAGCTGCAAGAAAAAAGATTTCTCTACCCCTAGTTCCGAAGCAGCCCCATGTCTAAATTCTGTAAGTCTTTCTGACTCTCTGTTTTTTCAGTTTCAAGTGAAAATGAATTCCTTTGCCAAAATCCCAATGCATTTATGATATCAGAGCAAAAAGAAATATAAAACATGGCAGATCTTGAAAACAGTGATCAGATTTTTTACTCCAAAAGGAATTTTTGTAAGGGCTTATTTAAAAGTTAAGAACAAGTCATCCTTGAGTTAAGAAAAAAAAGTTACTCTCTTATAAAGTGAAAGTTATAATAAGAAAAATACTGGAAGAAATAAGAGCATGAATGATCAAAAATGTAGAAAGTAATTTGGTCTTCTGAGAAGAATGCCTTCCATTAATATTAAATTGTGTCTGTCTGTGTACTAATGCTCTGTTGAATTGCACAGTGCAACCAGATCCACCCATTGCCCTCAACTGGACTTTACTGAACGTCAGTTTAACTGGGATTCATGCAGATATCCAAGTGAGATGGGAAGCACCACCCAATGCAGATATTCAGAAAGGATGGATGGTTCTGGAGTATGAACTTCAATACAAAGAAGTAAATGAAACTAAATGGAAAATGGTAAGATGTTGCTATACCTTATACTTTTACTTTTCTTTCTATTTCATCATACTCTCTCTCATTTATCATTAGACTTTCCTTTGACCTAATACCACATGTTCATGCTGTATGCTCCATAATTTCTTATTTGAGAAAACATTATTTAATCGGTAAAATATTATCTTGAAATTCTGTAAGACAGGAGATGCTTATGTATATATGGAGGCCTGTGGAAGGAAAGGAAAACTATTTCTCCATTCATTCTTGCTGTCCAGTTTAACATTAGAGTAAAATTATAGACTGGCCACTTAGCTGTCTTTGGGGATGTGCATAAAAATGGGAAAGTTTGTGATAAAGTCAACAGTGACTACGGCCAAATATTTTCCCATGATTTCAGTTGCTGCTACTCAAAAGACTCCCATTAAAACAAATTCATGCGTGTCTACAGGAAAACAGAAGGAGGGAATTTGTCTCTTAGAGGTTTCAGAAGGATGTTTTGTTACATACCTCAGAGAAGAATCAAACTGAGATTCTTATGTAGGCAATTAGAGAACATGGTACCGGTTGACCTCTGAATCCCTCTCTTCCTTATCAAGCATATGGAACTCAGCATTTTGATAAATTTCCCATGGCACATAACAAGAGGAAAAACAGGAGTATCATGCTGCTCCCAATATAACTAATTCTAAATCTGTCTAACCACAGCCACAGCCACAGCCAAGCCAAGCAGTTTCTGGCCACTCATCAGGTGATGCCCAGCAGCCTGGCACAGATCACTCCCAGAATTTTGAAACACCAGGGCATTCAGTGAGCCACTGAAAAAGATGCCAATTTTTTCATTAGAGGAAAGTTAAGTTTGGAGGAACTTTGAGTAGTTACAATACTGGGCTTTGAGGCTCTATTTTCTGAATCATTTTAATTTAGATATCTGTTCTGTAACTTGGTACAAATAAAATGCCTGGTTGGATGCTAAGTCAAACAACACTGTCTAAATCCAAGCTACAATCAAACATTATTTAACAACAGGTACTGAAATAACTACTATGCAGAAGGCACTGTGCTAAATAGCTGAAGTGGCGGTTCTCAAAGTGGGAACCACAGACCCCTGAGGGTCCCTGAGACCCTTTCAGACAGTTCAGTACTATTTTCACAATGCACTAAAATATTATTTTTTAACTTAATGGCACAAAAGCAATGCTGGAAACACTGCTGGCACCTTAGCACGAAGCAAGGCAGTAGGATCAAATTTTACTAATAGTTATGCACTCCCGGTGAAGGAGGAAAAAGCCAGTTTCACGTATGAAGTTCTTGATGAAGCTGTTAAAATTGTTAATTTTACTAAACCTCGACCTTTGAGTACATAGCTTATTAATATTCTGTGTGACGTATGGGAATTACACCTTAAGCATGTCTGCTACATACTGAGGTATTGTATTTGTCTTGAAGAAAAGCGCTTAAATGACTGAGTTGCCAGCTGAACTAGTTGCTTTTATTGCTTGGAGCACCATTTTTACTTGGAAGAGAAACTGATAAACTGGCAGATGGTTATTCATATTTGAATTGGCAAACATTTCTCAAAAAAGAATGAGGCGAGCTTGTCGCTTCAAGAAAAACAACTGACAGTATTTTTTGCAATGGAAAAAATTTGACTTTTCAAAGCAATTCATTTTGCCTTTTTGGAAAATTTGTGTCTCCCACCGTGAGCTTGATAGTGTTTTAATATTTGAAGACTTTTCTTGAAGAGATTGATGGTGATATTAATGAAAGTGACTTTTTAATTGTATTGTGTAATAAAATGTATGAACATTTAGAAAAATCTACAACTCAGTGAACCAATATTTTCCAAATGACTAATACATGATGTAATCAAATCATGCGTGGGGAAATGATCCATTCAAAGAACTAGATAGAATGGTGAATTTTTTTAATGATCAAAAAATTTTTTGTATATATATCATGTACAACATATTTTTTTGAAATATGGATACATTGTAGAATGGTTCTATCACACTAAGTAAGGTATGCATTACCACACATACCATTTTTTGTGTGTGTTGAGAACACTTAAAATCTACTCAGAGATTTTCAAAATACAATACGTAAGCATTAACTGTAGTCACCATTTTGCACAATAGATTTCTTAAACTCATTCCTACTAACTGAAAATTTTAATTCTTTCATCAATATCTCCTTAACTCTGCACCCTGACCACAACCCCTGATAACCACCATTCCAACTCTCTACTTCTGAGTTCAACTTTTTTAGATTCTGCATGTAAGTGAAATAATGTGGTATTTGTTTTTCTGTCTCTGGATCATTTTTCTTAATATAGTATCCTCCAGGTCCATCCACATCATCACAAGTGACAGGATATCCTTCTTTTTTTAGGCTAATAGCATTCTATTGTATATACATACCACATTTTCTTTATCCACTTATCCATTAATGGAACATAGGTTGATTCTATTTCTTGGCTGTTATAAGTAATGAATATGGGAGCCCAGATATTTCTTCAACATACTGATTTCATTTTCCTTGGATATATACTTAGTAGTGGAATAATATAATGGATCACATGGTAGTTCTATTTTTAATATTTTGAGGAAGCTTCATATTATTTTCCATAGAGGGTATACTAATTTACACGCCCACCAATAGTGTGCAAGGGTTCCCTTTTGTCCACATTCTCACCAACACTTGTTATCTCTTCTTTTTTTGAAAATAGCCATCCTAACATCTTTGTGCACTCTATGCCTTCTGTGAGCTGATAGCTCATTGTGGTTTAAATTTACATTTCCCTGATGATTAAAGATGTCAAGCATTTTTCATATACCTGTTGGCCATTTCTATATCTTCTTTTTAAAAATTCATGTTCACGTCCTTTGCCCATTTTTTAGTTGGGTTATTTATTTTCTTGCTATTGAATTGTTTTAGCTCCTTATATATTTCAGGTATTAACCTCTTACCAGATGTATGCAAATATTGTCTCCCATTCCACAGAGTGTCTCTTTACTCTGTTGATTTTTTCCTTGGCAGTGCAGAAGCTTTTTAGTTTCATGTAATCGCATTTATCTATTTCCACTTTTGTTGCCTGTACCCAATGGAGTCATATCCAAAAAATCATTGCCCAAACCAAGTCATGGAGCTTGACATATTTTCTTCCAGTAGTTGTACAGTTTCAGGTTTTACATTTAAGTCTTTAATCAATTTTGAGTTTATTTTTGTATATGAGGTAAAATAAGGATATAATTTCATTCTTCTGCATATGGATGTCCAATTTTCCCAACAACATTTAAAGACAGAGTCCTTCCCTTACTGTGTATTCTTAGCACCTTTGTGATAAATCAATTTACTGTAAATGTGTGGATTTATTTCTGAACGCTTTATTCTTTTACATTGGTTTATGTCATTTTTATGCCAGTACCATGCTGTTTTGATTACTATAGCTTTGTATTATGTTTTGAGGTTGGTAGAGTGATTATTTCATCCTTGTTCTTCTTGTTCAAGATTGCTTTGGCTATTCATAGTCTATTGTGGTTGCATACAAATTTTAGAATTGCTTTTTCTATTTCTGTGAAAAATGACATTGGGATTTTGATAAGGATTGCATTGAATCTGTAGATTGCTTTAGGTATTAGGGACATTCGAACAATATTAATTCTTCTAATCCATGAACATGGGCTATCTGTTCATTTATTTGTGTTGTCTTCATGTTTTACAGTTTTCAGTGTACAGATCTTTCACCTCCTTGTTTAAATTTATTTCTAGGTCTTTTATTTTATTTTTATTTTTATAGATATTGTGAAAGGGATTTTTTTATTTCTTTCTCAGATTGTTCCTTATTAGTGTATAGAAATGTTACTGATTTTTGTATGTTGACTTTGTATCCTGCAGCTTTACTGAATTTATCTGTTCTAGCAATTTTTTGTTGAAGTCTTTAGGGTTTTCTATATATAAAATCATGTCATCTGTAAGCAAGGACAATTTAACTTTTTCCTTTTCAATTTTGGATGCCTTTTATTTCTCTCTCTTGCTTAATTGCTCTGACTAGGATTTTGAATCGAGTAGAATAGAGTAGAGGAGTTACATTGAATAAAAGTGGCAAGAGTAGGCATCTTTGTCTTGTTCCTCATCTTAGAAGAAAAGCTTTCCACATTTCACTGTTTATTATGATGTGAGTTTGTTATATATGGCCTTTATTGTGTTGAAATACATTCCTTCTATATCTAATTGTTAAGGGTTTTTATCATGAAAGGATATTGAATTTTGACAAGTGCTTCTTCTGTATCTATTGAGATGGTTCCATGGTTTTCTTCTCAGTTCTAGTAATGTGATGTATTATGTTTATGTATTTGTGTGTGATTAACCATCCTTGCATCCCTGGGATAAATCCGACTTGATCATGGAGAATGTTCCTTTTAGTGTGCTTTTGAGTTAGTTTCCTAGTATTTTGTTTAAGATTTTTACATCTGTATCTATCAGAGATATTAGCCCATAATTTTATTTTCTTGTAGTGTCCTTTCATGGTTTGGGTATTAGGGTAATGCTAGCATCAAGAAATAGTTTCAAGGTATCCCCTTTTCTCCCACTTTTTGGAAAAGTTTAAGAAGGATTGGTGTTCCAGTGAAGCTTCCAGTGAAGCTGTCAGGTCCTGGGCTTCTCTTTGATGACAGACTTTTTATTACTGATTCAATCTCCTTACTTATTATTGGTTTATTAGATTTTCTATTTCTTCAAGAAAGTCTTAGTAGGTTGTTGTGTGTAGGAATTTATTCATTTCTCATGCATATAATTTTTCAGAATGGTCTCTTATGAACATTTGTATATCTACGGTATTGATTGCAATGTCTCCTCCTTCATTTCTGATTTTGTTTTTAATTTGAGCCTTCTCTCTTTTTTTATTACTTAGTCTAGCTAAAGGTTGGTTGATTTTGTTTCTCTTTTCAAAAAAACTTGTTTCATTAATCTTTTCTACTGTTTTAATGTGCTAACTCAAAAGCACATTAAAAGGATCATTCTCCATGATCAAGTAGGATTTATCCCAGGGATGCAAGGATGGTTCATCACACACAAATACATAAACATAATACATCACATTACTAGAACCAAGAACAAAACTATGGAACCATCTCAATATTTTCTATTCTCTATTTCATTTATTTCTGTTCTGATCTTTATTATTTCCTTCCTTCTATGAACTTTATGCTTAGTTTATTCTTTTTCTGGTTTCTTCAGGTAAAATGTTAGGTTATTAATTTGAGATCTTTCTTTGTTTTCTGATGGAGGCATTTATTGCTATGAACTTCCATTGCTCTTAGAACAACTTTTACTGCATTCCTTAAGGTTTGGTATGTTGTTTCCATTTTTGTCTCAAGATATTTTTGTTTTCATTTTTTATTTTTTAACTATTATTTTAGATTCAGAGGTACATGTGCAGGTTTGTTATATAGGTAAATTGCATGTCACAGGGGTTTACCATACAGATTATTTCATCACCCAGGTAATAAGCATAGTACCCAGAAGGTAGTTTTTTGATCTTTGCCTTCTTTCAACCCTCTACCCTCCAGTAGGCCCTGGTATCTATGGTTTCCTTCTTCATGTCCATGTGTTCTCAATGTTTAGCTCCTACCAATAAGTGAGAATATGTGGTATTTGTTTTTCTGTTCATGCATTAGTGTGCTTAGCATAATGGCCTCCAGCTCCATCCATGTGACTACAGAGGACATGATCTTGTTCTTTTTTATGCCTGAGTAGTATTCCATGGTGTACATATACCACATTTCCTTTATCCAGTCTACCATTTTCTTTATTCCGTGTCTTTGCTATTGTGAATAGTGCTATGATGAACATACGCATGCATGTGTCTTTATGGTAAAATGGTTTATATTCCTTTGGGTATATACCCAATAACAAGATTGCTGGGTCAAATGACAATTCTGTTTTAAGTTCTTTGAGAAGTTGCTAAACTGCTTGCCACAATGGCTGAACTAATTTGCATTATTACCAGCAGGGTATAAGTGTTCCCTTTTCTCTGCAACCTCACCAGCATCTGTTATTTTTTGACTTTTTGATAATAGCCATTCTGACTGCTGTGATGTAGTATCTCATTATGGTTTTGATATGCCTTTCTCTAAGTATTAGTAATGTTGAGCATTTTATCATACACTTGTTGGCCTATGTTTGTGTTCTTTGAAAAGTGTCTGTTTATGACTTTTGTCCATTTTTTAATGGGACTGTTTGTTTTTGGCTTGTTGATTTAAAGTTCCTTATAGATTCTGGATATTAGACCTTTGTCAGATGTATAGTTTGCAAGTATTTTCAGCCATTCTATAGATTGTCTGTTTTTTCCATTGTTTCTTTTGCTGTGCAGAAGCTCTTTAGTTTAATTAGATCCCATTTGTCAATTTTTGTTTTTGTTGCAATTGTTTTTGGCATATTTGTCATGAAACCTTTGCTAAGGCCTATGTCCAGAATGGTATTTCCTAGGTTTTCTTCTAGGGTTTTTATAGTTTGGGGTTTTGCATTTAAACCTTTAATCCATCTTGAGTTGATAGTTGTACATGTTGAAAGGAAGGGGTCCCGTTTCAATCTTCTGCATATAACTGGCCAGTTACCCAGCACCATTTATTAAACAGTGTTTTCCTCATTTCCTGTTTTTTGTCAACTTTGTCAAATATTAGTTGGTTGTAGGTATGAGGCTTTATTTTGGGGTTCTCTATTCTGTTCCATTGATCTATGTGTCTTCTTTTTTAACCAGTACCATACTGTTTAGGTTCCTGTAGCCTTGTAGTATAATTTGAAGTCAGGTAATGTGATGCCCCTGAGTTTATTCTTTTTAGTTAGGATTGCTTTTACTATTTGGGCTGTTTTTTGCTTCCATATGAATTTTACAATTGTTTTTTCTAATTCTGTGAAAAATTACATTGATAATTTGACAGGTATTGCATTGAATGTGTAGATTGGCTTGGGCAGTATGGTCATCTTAACAATATTGATTCTTCTAATCCATAAGCATGGAATGTTTTTCCATTTGCATTATCTGTCATTTTCTTTCATCAGTGTTTTATAGTTCTACTTATAAAGATATTTCACCTCCTTTGTTAAATGTATTCCTAGGTTTCTGTGTGTGTGTGTGGCTATAATAGGCTATTTTAACCTGATAACAATTTAACTTTCTTGCATAAAAAACTCTACACTTTTACTCCACATACCCCCCACACACACACATTTTAAATTTTCGATGTCACACTTACATCTTTTCATATTGCATATTTCTTAACAAATTATTGTACCTAGTATTATTTTTAATAATTTTATCTTTTAACCTTCATTCTAAAATAAAAGTGATTTGCATATTACCATGAAAATATTAGACTACTTTAAATTGGACTGTGTACTTACTTTTACTAGTGAGTTTTATACTTTCATGTTTTTATGTTACTTATTAGCCTCCTTTTCTTTCAGCTAAAGAACTCCCTTTAGCAGTTCTTATAAGATAGGTCTGTTGGTGAGGAATGGTTAATTTTAATATGACAAAGTACAAAAAGTTCATTGGTAGAGTTTCAGGTTTCATATTTCCACTAACCTGTAAGAAACTATCATTTGAGTTTTAGTCTATTGTTAAACAGAAATGTTCACAATTATGTGAAAAGTTTATTAAAATATTCCTCGTTTTCCTCATTATTTATCTGTGTGAGGCCAGGTTTATTCATTTACTTCAACCAAAATAGCACATTCTAATAGATTTAATTCAGAAGCAGTTATAAAAATACAGTCATCTTCCTTTAAGTCTGACATTAAATAAATTTGCAAAAATGTAAAACAGTGTCACTCTTCTCACTCTATTTTTTGTTGTTTGGGAAAGTACAATAATTTTTATGAAAATACATTATTTTAACAAAATCAATTTATTATTTTCATTTCAAAAATTAGGATTTTAAAATGTTTTCGTTTCAATTTCTAATACGGTAAATAGTGATAGGTATAACCTAACTAAACCAAACTCTTTAGGATTCTCAAATTTTTAAGAGTGTAAAAGAGTCCTGAAATAAAAAATTAAACAACCTAGAAAAAAACAAAGATATAAATCAGCATGTTAGCATTCATCAATTCAGTTACCATCATTTCATCCCTAAAAGCCATGGCATATAGTTACATCTCACTGAGCCACCACTTTGAAACTCCTACCCTGTGCCAGGTACTTGTGAGCATGTAACTTTGTTAATCAACTGTTCAGGGCTGTATCCCAACATGGCTTTGTTGCACTTTTCGTGGCACCTCTGCTAAATCTCATTAGGTAGACCAAAGGAGTCAGTTAACTTTTTCTTTATTCCTTTTTTTCATGATATTTATAAGTTTGGTAATTTACAAAGGTCTTGGACAAAGACCAGGGGCTTATCTATAATAATTTATTTATCTCTTGAAGAAACAAACAATATAATTTGTTATGAAGCACAGGCATCATAAGCAGAAAACAGGTTTATAAGTAAAGAGGGAAAACCTAGTGTGTGTTGCTTGCATCAGGAATTCATGTTACCATTTGGCAATATGAATTTGCTTAGCAGTGTGCTTCCCCCCCCCCTCCCCCGCAGGATCTTGCTCTGTCCCCAGGCTAGAGTACAGTGGCCCAATCTCGGCTCACTGCAACCTCCACCTCCAGAGTTCAAGTGATTCTCATGCCTCAGACTCCTGAGTAGCTGGGATTACAGGCGCAAGCCACCACACCAGCTAATACAGCTAATTTTTGTATTTTTAGTAGAGATGGGGTTTCATCATGTTGGCCAGACTGGTCTCGAACTCCTGACCTCAGGTGATCCGCCAGCCTCGGCCTCCCAAAGTGCTGGGATTATAGGCATGAGCCACTGTGCCCAGCCGCCCTTTTTAGTAAATACATTTTGCATGACCATGTAGTCGTTTACAGCTATTTATCTAGTAAACCAAAAACTTACAGTTTTTTAAAGGCTTAATGGATAGCATGGAATTATTCATGATATCTGTGCCATATCTTGAGCACCCACTGTATACCTGATATTGTACTGGGCATTGGAAATGAAAAATAATGAGTGATCTTGGGGAATTTACAATGTAACATAGAAAGCTGTGTATAACTAAATTTGCACAATGAAATATAATTAATAATAGAAGAAGTATATTATCTGGCAGAGTAGAGTTGGGAAAAGTACCAGCAAAGACTTAGAATACCAGCTCTCTTCAATACTTGCACTTAGACTTGGATGAGAAACAGTTCCCCACACAGGCAGATGACAGGGTTAGGTATGATAGGAGCCACGTAAGTAGGAGCCACTCGAAATCTGAGTTTGGTGTGGCTGGTGTGGAGGGTTGAGGGAATATGAAGAGAGGACCACAACTTGAATCACTGAGGGCCCTTTTTTGATTCTATTAGTGAAATCTTTAAAGAAATTGTATTGGTGACAATAACAGAGAAATAAGGGCTTTGAGGATGAAAACACAGGCTTTTAAAAAAAACTTAAGAAAAAATAATAAAGTAAGTTCAGTATTCAGTATCCTGCCTTAAAGAAAGCATTTTAGGCATGCAAATATCCCATATATTCAGAGGCTTCTCTAAAAAATACAAACAAACCCTGTCATATACACATGAGGCAAAAAAAGATACTTTGTGAGTAGGAACTAATTGAGGTAAAAGAAAAACTTGTTTTAGAAGCTCAAGGCCCAGCTGCTGACTTAATAAAACAAATTATGAGAATTTTATTTATGTGAAAATCCATGCTGTCGAAAAAGCGAGTGTTTAAAGTTTTCTATAAACAGGAACAAGGTGTTCTACCAAAAAAAATGTATGAAAAGCACATTGAATACCTGCTTTGAGTATTTGACTTGGAGGAAAATACCATCACTAGTTGAGTATACCTCTTTGATGGCAATATGTGTTAAAAGTCTGTCTCATTCTAACCCCTCCCCGAGAAGGTAAAGGAATATGTTTCTTACCAAAGAACTCCTGTGACTTTTCTTTGCAGATTTTAAATAGCAAACTATTTTGTGGTGGCTTTAAGCCTTCCAGAACAAGCAGATTATGTACGTAGTTCCTTTTAATCAAAGTATTTGGAAGTTCAATAAAGGCAATTATGATTTTTCTAGGACTTTTCCAATTCTGTGATTATGTGAACGACTACCCAGAATTTCCATCAAACACTGATATACAACTCGCTATGGCTACAATTTATTTTGGTGTGAAAACATGTTTGTTTTTCTGTTCTTATGTCTCCCTTCATACAAAAGTATAATATCCCAGATATGTAGGCATATAGTTCTGCCATTCAGAGTAATTCTAATATGCTTTAATCTTATTAACTATCTGGAAGACTAATGCACAGTTACAGCTGCATTTCTTTAAGCAAGTCTCTCATATCTTTGGGTTTATACCAAACTAAATTTGTGAACTATTATCCATTTACAAAATGATTATTTACATCAATCTTCCTTTAAATAGCAAATGCTCACAATGCATTTTAAAATATGACCTACTTTATAAAAATCCATTCTGAATAAAAATGGGAGAATACCTATAGTGTTCATTGCATTGAGTTGTTGACTCTTTAGCCAATATGCGTTTATATTTTGTCTTGAAAGATGGACCCTATATTGTCAACATCAGTTCCAGTGTACTCATTGAAAGTGGATAAGGAATATGAAGTGCGTGTGAGATCCAAACAACGAAACTCTGGAAATTATGGCGAGTTCAGTGAGGTGCTCTATGTAACACTTCCTCAGATGAGCCAATTTACATGTGAAGAAGGTAAAAGAAATAAAAGATTCAAATAGTAGCTAACCTGGCTTTTGTCAATATACCAGTTGATTCACCCCTGCACTGGTAGTGTGTTGTCCAAATCAAAATATATTAGCATCAGTTATCAGGGTGAGAGACCTTGAGCTCACTATCTGTAACAGATATTGTTCATTGCAAAAGCAGAAGGAAGATTTAGTTTCCAAATTTTTCATTCAGGAAAAGTCCGGGGGGGCAGGTGGAAGTTTAGAGACAGGAATTTGGTGGCAATCTCCGGATGGTAGAATTCAGATGATTCTTTTCTTTATATATTTTTATATTTCTAAAATTTTCTATAGTAAGTTTGTTTTGAACTTATAATCAGGGAAGAAACCATGTATCTATATGAATGGATAGATATGTGGCATCTAAGAGGAAACCCAATACTGAGTCAGCATAGGTAGTCAACAGCAGGTACATACGGTTTTAGAAAGTGGAGGTGTGGCTTTTACCTACAGGAATGCCTAATAAGTAGTGTGGCAGTCATACTTAAAGGAGACGTGGAACATTTGAAAACCCTATGTAGGAGAATCACAACAATGATTAAAGTTTTTAAAAATGCGACCTATGAATTTAGAATAAAAGAATTAAAACTTTTAGATACAGAAATAAAGAAAACTGATTAATAATGAGCAGAAAGTATAGAGTATTATTATTCTCAAATGGGAATTGGCTCTATTCCATCTTCATTGAAAACAGAAGTTTACAGGGCTGTATGTTTGTTAACGAAACAACCACAAGCTACATAGAAAATAAATTTATATTTCTGCATTTACTATACGGGTAGAATCTCATGATACTAAATAGCACTAGGATGAAAATTTCTATGGCACCATTTTCTCTAAACTCTAGTTAACTGAATTCTTGTTTCCAAACTATTTGATATTATGCAATTCTGGTCTTAAAAGTATGATAGCTATACACCCTTAAGCTTAGTGTAGTGGCATTTAATTCACTTAACATATATTTTTTTAACTGTCTTTTCCTTCTGTTACTAACAAAAAAAGAAGCTCTAACTTTATGTTATTTTCCTGAATATGTCACTGATATGAAATTATAGACACTACAAGACAAAAAATGATTTTTTCTCCCCCACCAATTCTTTAAAATGCTTATAATATCTCCCTAGGGGATTTTAATAACTTTTTAAATAAGAAAAGACTATTTCAGCATAAAGGCCTACATTTTAAATGGCAATGTTAAGGTAAATTTCATCTGTCATTTTTATGAAAAAGTGGTTAGCCTCTGCCTCTGTGGTAAGAATACTGGCTACCAACTGCAAAGTAGCTGGCAGGTACTCATTCTTAAGGAATGAAATAGAAGTTCTACAAACAGGTTCCCCCCAAGTCTCATACAAAGTGTACTAAAACCTGAAGATGGGAGCCTCAGTAGTGATCTTTCTGTCAATTTTTATGTATATAATATACATGAGATGTATTTATTATATTTTAATAATTTAATTTATTGATATAAATATGTATATTTATAGCTGTAAAATGTATGTTATTTGTGTCTAAGAAGTTTCTGTCATGATTTATCAATAAAAACTCTGCCTTCATCTTTTTGATAAATCTTCAATCTGGAGGCTAAGAAAATCACCACACTTAAAAAAAAATAGAAAAGAAACCGAGTGGGCATTATTTAGGTAGTGTGTTAACAAGCAACACTTTTTTCCTGGAGCTGAAACCTTTATGATACCCCCTGGACACATAGTATGCTTAAAGCAGATTTTTTGTTTTCATAAAACACACATTGATTTTGAACTATATGCTGTTTCTTTATTTTATAGTTTTTTTTTTTAATGTGAGGAGATTTGAAAAGTGGACAGAGATGTTCATAAAACAGAAGAAAACTAAGTCATTGCATTCTGTTTCAGTGGTTATCAAGAGAAATCACTGACTTTATTAGATGAACACAAATTATGAATTTTTTGTGAAAAGGGAAAGGGAAATGTAAACTGTGCTTCAACTATTCGTAATTCTGAGAGTGAAATATTCTTGTGTGTTTCAGATTTCTACTTTCCATGGCTCTTAATTATTATCTTTGGAATATTTGGACTAACGGTGATGCTATTTGTATTCTTATTTTCTAAACAGCAAAGGTAGGTGTGAAGTAGTATTCTTTGGTATTTTTTGCCAGTTGTTTAGATTTCCATATGTGTTTCTATTTGTTATTTGATATTTTCTTTGTCAAATTATGAGTGGAAATTTTAGTTAACCCAGTAAACATTTATCTCCAGTTATATATTTACCATTCATATAAAACTCAATTTGTTGTATTTATCATAGACAACTTAGAGGTTTAGATTCTATCTGGAGACTTGTACAGGACATTAAGAGGCTTAGGCTGGTGACTATGCATACCTTGTGATATGTACCTCTTTATCCAAGAGCTAGCTCTTTCCCTCAAGTCCTCAACAAGTTGACCCATTCATTCCAGGACTTCAAAGTATCACTGAGCCTTTGGCTGAGTCTGATACAGTCCTTATATACAGACAATTTTTTTTTCCTTGAGATGGAGTCTCACTCTGTTGCCCAGGCTGGAGTGCAATGGCGCAATCTTGGCTCACTGCAACCGCCTCCCCCCAGGTTCAAGTGATTCTCCTGCCTCAGCCTCCCGAGTAGCTGGGATTACAGGCACTCACCACCACGCCCGGCTAATTTTTGTGTTTTTTTAGTAGAAACAGGGTTTTGCCACATTGGCCAGGCTGGTCTTGAACTCCTGATCTCAATATATGGACAAATTTAAGTGGCAAACTACCCAGGTAGATAATTAAGTCTAATAAAACTTTTTTTAGACTTCATATGATGGTGATTTCAAGTAAATTCGGGTTAAATTTAAATTATTTGGATATTTATGATTTTATGTTTCACCCGCATTTATAAACACAGCTAAAAGTCTTTAAAAGTGTAAAGAGGTTCCATTCCACTTTCTCTTGGATTCAAAGGTCTTGAGTTCCAGTTATAATTTTGCCATTGCTGTTTGACCTTGTTTGAGTCCCTTAATCTCTCTAGGCCTCCATATTCTTGTGGTTAATATGAGGGTATGGGTTGTATAATCTTTAAATTTTCCTTGAGCTATACTATATATTATTTATATTATTTTGTTTTTCTTCGTGATAGAAACTCACTACACATTACAGGAAATTTTTTTTAACAAAATATGGGAAAAATGATTGGTACTGATTGCCGGTGTCTTACATTTAAAGTTTTTTTGTTTGTTTGTTTTGTTTTGTTTTGAGACAGAGTCTTGCTCTGTCACCCAGGCTGGAGTCTGGAGAGTGCAGTAGCGCAATCTCAGCTCACTGCAACCTCAGCCTCCCAGGTTCAAGCGATTCTCCTGCCTCAGCCTCCAGAGTAGCTGGGATTACAGGCATGCGCCACCAAGCCCAGCTAATTTTGTATTTTTAGATACAGTTTCACCATGTTGGTCAGACTGGTCTCGAACTCCTGACCTCAGGTGATCCGCCTGCCTCAGCCTCCCAAAGCGCTGGGATTACAGGCGTGAGCTACCGCGCCTAGCTCCATTTAAGGTATTTTTAAAGTCCCAGTGGTTAATCTTGCTGCTTCTCCTAGAATTAAGGTGACTAACACTCCCAGGTTGCCTAGAACTCTCCTGGTTTTTAGCAATGCATGTCCTGTGTGCCAGGAAATCCCTCACTCAGTTCCAGGTAACCAAGACAGTTGGTCCCCTTACCTAGAATTGAAAATAGGTTCTCCAGCTGAAGCCAAGAGGCATCGATAAATCAAAATGAGATCTATGTTAACGTATTTTAAAAGATTTTAATTTGTTTTGTAAGGTAGTATAGCACTTGTAAACTTCAAAATAGAATTTTATTAGGAAGAAGAATTATTGGGATGCTAGATTTCTAGAGTGTCAAGCATGCTAAAGGTCTAACTGAATGCAGAAAGGGTTATTTTCAGTAGAGCTTCATGTCCAATTTTATAATATAAACCAATTGGAAAGTAAAATTCATTCTGAATTCCATTTTGCACCTAACTTTCTGGCAACATTCCTGTTTTCCAAAAAAGCAGCTATTATAAATCACAACACAATTTTCTGTTGTTTCAGAAAAATAAATAAATATATTTTTAGAATTTTAATTTGTGTATTTAAGTAATGCCAACAACAAAAGAGCCAAATTATTCTGTTGATTAATTTCAGTTTATTAATCTATATATTTGGTGGGAAAATTTAAACATAACTTCAGTAGATAAACTCACGAGGTATGTAAAGTAATTAGCTCTTAGTATTAGCTGTGAATTTCTAGCCATTGTGAAGGCCAAGTCAATTTGTTATGTTGTTTAGTTATATTACTTAACAATATTAGGAAGAAAAAATTATCCTCTCAAAAAGTAGGATTTCCAAAAAAACATATTACTTTTAATACAGTGCTTTTTATAAATAATGAAATTCTTAACTATAATGTTTAGTCAAAATCACCAAATTCTACAATTGATTTGAAATCTTCATTGTTCTCCTAAATTTCCTGCACTAAATTGAATTTTCTGTAGGAAAGAATTAACTTTTTTTTTCATTTGCCCATTAAAAACCCCTATCATTGTCTAAATGTGCATGTTCTACTGAAAGTGGGAAATAGTAGCAAATATTTGTCAGCAAAGTATGGACAGAACATGTAGTTTCAACAATTAAATTGATACTGCAAAGAATGAGATTTTTCCTAGAACTGTAGGGCTGTAAAGTGGCGTCAGGTCCTACATGCCTTTGAAATTTTCTGAGTCCACAATTCATTATCCAACCCACTTCACCCTGCTTTAATCCAGTTAATTGAGTCAACTCTAGCAAAATTTATAATTTTATTTGTATCTGATACAAAATCAGAAACATAGTTTCAAGTCAGGCTATTATTATACTGGTTCCTACCACGCAACCCTCCCAGCCTTTGAGCTGTTACCAATTGAAAGAAATAACTGAATAAGCCTAAAATAGAACTTCCAAACCAGTAGCCAAATTCAGCCTACAGATTCATATTTTGTTATTTTATTTTAATTAGTTTTGATTTCAGAGTGAAGATTTTCCTACAAAGTGTTTGTAAAATAGAGAATTTTCACACAAAAATCCAGATTTGGGGATTATCTTTTAAAAAATGAAAGATGTAGTGAAACTGAACAAGGCAGCATATGCTGCAGCAGACAACCAGCTGTCCTATTTGGGATTGGCTCACGTTCTTTAATTTGCCACCATCCTCATTCCTCCTAATGACTTTGCAACTGCTTGCTTTAGTCATCTGCATGACCTGCTTGGGCCCCTTAGATTTACGGTCTGCCACTGTGGCATAAGGTCACTACAACCCCTAGAAAACCACTAGCACATGCCTGAATGCATCATCCTATTCAAAAAGGAAAAGCACACGTCACAAAGTCAAACATCAGCCATTTGGAAAGCTTTGCTTCCTGTAATTAGAGTTATGTTCCATCTTTTTATGTTTTTGGGAATTTGAAATATTGATTTTGAGATGCAGAATCAAAAAAAAAAAAAAACAGCGAAACAGCAGCATGACACAAAGAACCTGGGTTTTGGTTTGGAGTCAGGTTCTCTGAGTTTGAGCCCCAACTGTGCCAACTATGAGTGCGTGATTTAAACATGTTCCTTAATTTTCCAAGTTTTTGCACAGATATATCATCTGCCTCCCTGGGAGTCATAAGGATTAAATGAAATGTTTAGTGCAGGGGTCACAAACTTATTTCATAGAGTCAGAGTCCATTTTTAGGCTTTTCAAGCCATACAGTCTCTATCACAGCTACTCAACTCTGCCACTGTGGCATGAAAGTGGCCATAAACCATATGGAAATGAATGAAGATGCTTGTGTTCTCATAAAACTTTATCTACACAAACAGGTGACCGGCCAGATTTGGCCCACAGACCTTAATTTAGTGACCCATAGTTTAGTGCAAAGTATATCCCACAGTATCTGATGTATCAGAAGCACTAAAAAATGATAGTAGTTATTATTAATAACTTGTGTTGCTTATTTCTATATCTGTAATTCATCAGTAACAATTTGCTTTAACATTTGCCCCACTGAGTAGCACAGGCTACTTAATGCAATTTATAAAATGGAATTTTGCTTATTCCTTGGATTAGGTAAAAAAGCAAGTGGAAATACTGAGAAAATGTATTCCTTATGGGATGGACTAGACTGACCATTCACACTGAGTGGAAGAGCAACTGATGTCCAAAAATCCGGTTACTACCTCTTCATGACAGTGTCATCTCTAAATGAATAGTCAGGAGTTTTTTAAAAAATTAAATGAATTATTTGCAATAATCTCTGAGCCTTTTTCCAGTGCTATAATTTGATTTTAAAAAATAAACTCCAGGCCAGATACAATGGCTTATAGCATATAAATCCAGCACTTTGGGAAGATGGGGCGGGAGGATTGCTCTGAGGCCAGGAGTTCCAAACAGCTCGGGCAATGACTGGAGCAAGACTCCATTACAAAAAATGAAACAACAAAAATTAGCACATCCTGTAGTCCTAGCTACTTAGGAGGCTGAGGCAAGAATATCGCTTGGCCCAGGAGTTTGAGGCTGCAGTGAATTATGATTGCACCACTGCACTCCAGTGTGGGCAATAAAGTAAGACCCTGTCTCAAAAAGTTTAAAGAAAAATTAAAAACACCATAAACTCCAATTACACTATTAATTGTACAAAATAGATACATGATTTATTCATTTTTATGACCAAAAAATAATTTAAAGATTTGGAACAGAAAATGTAAATGCATCCTAGAATTGTATATATAAACCCATACTGATTAGTTAGAGATAGTTCAAATTTAGTCTGTCCTATCTGAAATGAATCCTGTAGTAAAACCCTAGTTAATAAGATCATCTTAGATAATTTCGTAATTAATATGAACTATATGGCTAACCTACCCAAGTCTACTCTTTTTCAAGGGTGCAAGTAATCTTGGCTCCATGTGGATTGACTCTTTTTTCTTTCTTTCCTGTACAAATTACTGATGAGATGTACACTAGAATTGCCTTATAGCTGAAATGGAAATCAGCTTCAGAGGAAATTAAATTTCTTTCTTTCAAATACCAAATCTAGCTGAAAATAAAAAGCATTAAGAAAAAAAGGATTGTGGGAAAACCACATTTTCTTTTAATAGACCTCAGATGAGGCTTTTTGGGTTTTTTAGTTGTTGTTCTTCTTTTTCCTTCTACAGTTTTTCTTTCTCATTTACTGTCTAATATTTTCTTCTGTTTCTCATACTCCAATTATATAAAGTACCAGAATATTTGGAAAAAGTAATAGTATTGCCAATATTTTATTTCTGTCTTTTGCTATAATTGAGAATATGTAGCTTTTAAGATGTCAAAACCAAAATTTTATATGTTTTCAAGGATTAAAATGCTGATTCTGCCCCCAGTTCCAGTTCCAAAGATTAAAGGAATCGATCCAGATCTCTTCAAGGTAACTAATAATTTTATCTAAATTGTAGCTAGTACTAATTAACACCTGAAGACTCCTGTCATATATGTTGAAGGTTTTCTGTAAGTTATATATATCACATTCAATTTTCTTGTATCTCATCTCCTGGAGAAATTTTTTTTTAAATATTCTATCTCTTAAAAATAAGAAAATGTCATATGTATTTAAAAAGTTACACACTAATTTATGTTTTGTTATATGTTTTGTTACTGTTGTTCTTATTGTAACCATAATTAATCTCTGAACATTATTTGCTAATTCATTTAATTATTATGAGTTTCTTTTCATAGATCTTCATTTTCTTTCTATTTTCTAGGAAGGAAAATTAGAGGAGGTGAACACAATCTTAGCCATTCATGATAGCTATAAACCCGAATTCCACAGTGATGACTCTTGGGTTGAATTTATTGAGCTAGATATTGATGAGCCAGATGAAAAGACTGAGGGATCAGACACAGACAGACTTCTAAGCAGTGACCATGAGAAATCACATAGTAACCTAGGGGTGAAGGATGGTGACTCTGGACGTACCAGCTGTTGTGAACCTGACATTCTGGAGACTGATTTCAATGCCAATGACATACATGAGGGTACCTCAGAGGTTGCTCAGCCACAGAGGTTAAAAGGGGAAGCAGATCTGTTATGCCTTGACCAGAAGAATCAAAATAACTCACCTTATCATGATGCTTGCCCTGCTACTCAGCAGCCCAGTGTTATCCAAGCAGAGAAAAACAAACCACAACCACTTCCTACTGAAGGAGCTGAGTCAACTCACCAAGCTGCCCATATTCAGCTAAGCAATCCAAGTTCACTGGCAAACAACGACTTTTATGCCCAGGTGAGCGACATTACACCAGCAGGTAGTGTGGTCCTTTCCCCGGGCCAAAAGAATAAGGCAGGGATGTCCCAGTGTGACATGCACCCGGAAATGGTCTCACTCTGCCAAGAAAACTTCCTTATGGACAATGCCTACTTCTGTGAGGCAGATGCCAAAAAGTGCATCCCTGTGGCTCCTCACGTCAAGGTTGAATCACACATACAGCCAAGCTTTAACCAAGAGGACATTTACATCACCACAGAAAGCCTTACCACTGCTGCTGGGAGGCCTGGGACAGCAGAACATGTTCCAGGTTCTGAGATGCCTGTCCCAGACTATACCTCCATTCATATAGTACAGTCCCCACAGGGCCTCATACTCAATGCGACTGCCTTGCCCTTGCCTGACAAAGAGTTTCTCTCATCGTGTGGCTATGTGAGCACAGACCAACTGAACAAAATCATGCCTTAGCCTTTCTTTGGTTTCCCAAGAGCTACGTATTTAATAGCAAAGAATTGGCTGGGGCAATAACGTTTAAACCAAAATAATGTTTAAACCTTTTTTGGGGGAGTGACAGGGTGGGATATGGATTCTAAAATGCCTTTTCCCAAAATGTTGAAATATGATGTTAAAAAAAAAAGAAGAATGCTTAATCAGATAGATATTCCTATTGTGCAATGTAAATATTTTAAAGAATTGTGTCAGACTGTTTAGTAGCAGTGATTGTCTTATTATTGTGGGTGTTAATTTTTGATACTAAGCATTGAATGGCTATGTTTTTAATGTATGGTAAATCACGCTTTTTGAAAAAGTGAAAAAATCAGGTGGCTTTTGCAGTTCAGGAAAATTGAATGTAAACCATAGCACAGGCTAATTTTTTGTTGTTTCTTAAATAAAAAACTTTTTTATTTAAAAAACTAAATTAAAACTAGAGGTGAGAAATTTAAACTATAAGCAAGAAGACAAAAATAGTTTGGATATGTAAAACATTTATTTTGACATAAAATTGATAAAGATATTTTTAATAATTTAGACTTCAAGCATGGCTATTTTATATTACACTACACACTGTGTACTGCAGTTGGTATGACCCCTCTAAGGAGTGTAGCAACTACAGTCTAAAGCTGGTTTAATGTTTTAGCCAATGCACCTAAAGAAAAACAAACTAGTTTTTTACGAAGCCCTTTTATACCTCCCCAGACTCCTTCAACAATTCTAAAATGATTGTAGTAATCTGCATTACTGGAACATAATTGTTTTATCTGAATTTTTAAACAAATATTTGTTAATTCAGAAAACTTTAAAGTGTTTGCACAGATCAACTTACCGGGCACCAAAAGAAATAAAAGCAAAAAAAAAAGAAAACCTTTTTTCACCAAATCTTGGTTGATGCCAAAAGAAATACATGCTAAGAGAAGTAGAAATCATAGCTGGTTGATACGGACCAAGATGCTTAAGTGCTGCAGTTGCACGCGGAGTGAGTTTTTTAGTGCGTGCAGATGGTGAGAGATAAGATCTATAGCCTCTGCAGTGGAATCTGTTCTCACCCAACTTGGTTTTGCTACATAATTATCCAGGAAGGGAATAAAGTACAAGAAGCATTTTGTAAGTTGAAGCAAATCGAATGAAATTAACTGGGTAATGAAACAAAGAGTTCAAGAAATAGGTTTTTGTTTCACAGCCTATAACCAGACACATACTCATTTTTCATGGTAATGAACAGAACGTAGACAGAAGAAACAAGGTTTTCAGTCCCCACAGATAACTGAAAATTATTTAAACAGCTAAAAGAAACTTTCTTTCTCACTAAATCTTTTATAGGATTTATTTAAAATAGCAAAAGAAGAAGTTTCATCATTTTTTACTTCCTCTCTGAGTGGATTGGCCTCAAAGCAAGCATTCAGAAGAAAAAGAAGCGACCTCAGTAATTTAGAAATCATTTTGCAATCCCTTAATATCCTAAACATCATTCATTTTTGTTGTTGTTGTTGAGACAGAGTCTCGCTCTGTCGCCCGGCTAGAGTGCAGTGGCACGATCTTGGCTCACTGCAATCTCCACCTCTCACAGGTTCAAGTGATTCCCCTGCCTCAGCTTCCTGAGTAGCCGGAACTACAGGCACGCACCACCACGCCAGGCTAATTTTTTTGTATTTTAGCAGAGACGGGGTTTCAACCTTTTTGGCCAGGATGGTCTCGATCTCCTGACCTCGTGATCCACCCGACTCGGCCTCCCAAAGTGCTGGGATTACAGGCGTGAGCCACCGCACCCGGCCCTAAACATAATTCTTAAGAGCACTGGGATATCTCCTGAAAAGGTTTATGAAAAAGAAGAATCTCATCTCAGTGAAGGATACTTCTCATTTTTAAAAAAAGCTTAAAACTTTGAAGTTAGCTTTAACTTAAATAGTATTTCCCATTTATCGCAGACCTTTTTTAGGAAGCAAGCTTAATGGCTGATAATTTTAAATTCTCTTTCTTGCAGGAAGGACTATGAAAAGCTAGAATTGAGTGTTTAAAGTTCAACATGTTATTTGTAATAGATGTTTAATAGAATTTCTTCTACTTTGCTGCTATGGTTTTCTCCAAGAGCTACATAATTTAGTTTCATATAAAGTATCATCAGTGTAGAACCTAATTCAATTCAAAGCTGTGTGTTTGGAAGACTATCTTACTATTTCACAACAGCCTGACAACATCTCTATAGCCAAAAATAGCTAAATACCTCAATCAGTCTCAGAATGTCATTTTGGTACTTTGGTGGCCACACAAGCCATTATTCACTAGTATGACTAGTTGTGTCTGGCAGTTTATATTTAACTCTCTTTATGTCTGTGGATTTTTTTCCTTCAAAGTTTAATAAATTTATTTTCTTGGATTCCTGATAGTGTGCTTCTGTTATCAAACACCAACATAAAAATGATCTAAACCACTCTGTATACTGTGAATTATCATTGTAAGGAGAGCTTAGCACCACTGGAACAAATACATCAGCATTGGGTATGGAGATTTTTATGTGCTGGGATATAGGGAGGGAAACATATCCCCCTTCCCGTATTTTTTGAGGAGACAAAAGCCCAACTCAGAAATATCCCACTGGCTTGGCCCTCCCCTTAGGCTGTGACTCCCCATGGGCAAAAGTTCACAGAGCCGTGTATTTGATGCATCATGGAAAATAAATGACATGGGTGTGAAATGAGGGAGAGTGATATGTGAGCATTATCTTTACATTTCCAGCTTGAGTATGTTGTCTGGAAGGAAGGAAAGCAACTCTTCCTCTGCCATTCACCCATTGGCCTAAGTCAGTTTATTGGACTAGCTGCTTGTTATCATGGGAATCAGCTAATAAGTCAGGCTTGGGAGGAAGGCTGATTAGGTGGGTTGTGTAGGAGCCTGAGAGAGCCATGAAGTTTAGATTCCTGCAGCAGGAGGCAGGATGCAGGTGAGGTAGCTGCTGAACCCTAAGCTTCTGAGCAGGCACTGGATTCTGAGATGTAGGAATCTGGTGAGGACAATGATAAACCTACTAAACAGTGAGGTATTGCTTCAGCAAGTCGAATGCAAAGTGCCACAACTTTTTATAATACTCAAGTGTTATGTTAAAAAAAAAAATGTCTTCACCTGCTGCCTTCTGCCCTGTGAGCAGCCATTACCTGAAAGAACTATGGAGTGAAGCCTCAGGGCTTCTTCATATAGATGCTTTAAGGTATGAGGAGTACAGGGAAAAGAAAGCCTGCCTGTTTCCATGGATTGAAATAACACAATTCTATTTCAGAAGATTAATGGTGTGTTGAAAATGGCTACACACATCTTTCAGCATTTCAATTTCTCAAAGTTTCTACTAACACTTTATTCAAGTGCTATAATATTTACATATTTACATATTTTTATACCAAAATATGTCTTGTTATGTGCTCATTTTAGGGTAAGAAATAGTGACCAGGAAAACTGAAGTTACTTAAATCTAAACTTTCTAGTTTGGAATCCAAGATCCCACATAATTTGCCCCAGTCGCCTTTGAGAGTTTAGAATTTAAGACCTAGATGTAAAGGGCACAGCTTCTGAAGAAGAATTTGACGTTTGGTTAACATTCAAACTCTGTTGCTGTGGAAATCTAATGAGCATATGATGTCAGCTATGTTACACAGGAAACATTGCTCATAGTTTAAATGATCCCTGACTGATAAATGACATCTGGATAGGGAGAAACTATAACCACCTGGAGATAAGTTATACTTTGGACTTGAGTGTAGTGACTCTTGTAATTAAGCATTTCCCCTATAGAAACTCTGGAAGCTATGTTTCTGGAGATGTAACAAGAGTAACTGGCTCCAGTGAGGCATAGAGCTTCTAAGCCTGGGCGACTCCTTTACCTGCCCAATACCTTCCCTGAATCTGAGCTGTCAGTTGTAGGAGGAGAGGAAGGAAAAGAGCTTCTGGATAGCTATATAAACAGCTGTTTAGATTGCTTCATGCACTGTTATCATTACTGTGACTCTAAAGCAGAAAGCCTGATACTGTATCCCTTCTGTCCTACATCCCTCTGAGTAGACTGGAACCAAGTATGATGAATCTGGGAAATGTCTCGTTGAGCCTAAGAAGATCCCGTTGCATATGTAGCAAAAGACACTTGCCATTTCTTGAACAAAGTTTGTGCTTTCCCATCTCTATGTTCTTGGTCACGCCTCCTCCTTCAACTGAAAAGCTCCCACTTACCAACCCTCCCTGTCAAGATTCCCCTCATCCTTCATGGCCCAGCTCTAATGCCTCCTGCATGAACTCTCCTCTGATTCCCACGATCCAATCAGTGATCTTTTCTTCTGAACCATGTTTAATGGTGTTTATCACATTACTTTGGTAGCTCACCTAACAAACAGCTAGTATAGATTTGCCAGTATGTACACTGGGGAATATCTAGCTCCCAAATGCCCTTGAATGGATAATTTTGTGGTCAAATAAATTTGGAAAGCATCTCATACTACACTCCCATCTGGGAGAGTCATAGTGCATTTTGACATTTTAAAGCTTCTAGAGTTTAAAGAAATCCATTTAAATTTAACACATTATTTCCTAATTAATAATGAGAAATAGTTAAAGAATACCCAGTATTATATTATTAACACTTAGGAAAAACTGTGTAAGGAGAGTAACACACCTGGCACAAAATAAAGTTATATTAAATTTCAGATGAATGTGAATTTGAACAAAACCTTTTATATGATGTCATTAAATTGTTACTCTCAATAAAACTTCCTAAAAATTGAATGCAAAGGAGCTGCATGATTAAAATAAACACAGATTCTTCTCAACTCAACTCAGATATGACATTTTTCTGAAAGTCTGGACGTCTTAGAGCATTCATTATCTTCTCTATGACAGTGACTTTTTATATACTTGCTGAAACAGATTTTAACTATTTCCCTTTTTCAGTCCAAAGAATGATTGACATATGGAATGTACCAATATTAGCAAATTCTGATTCTCATTTAGGACACCTATTTTTCTATGAAATCTGAGCTTATAACACCAAGAAATGCTTATATCACTTCTCATAAGAAGGAGCATATGTTGCTGTGAAACTGCAGAATAATATTTATCTGTTATTAGCTGAACAAAAATAACTCACTCCTAATGCTGCCTGCTAAGTTAAAAAAAAAACAAACTTGGAATATGATAGATTTTTTCACAGTAGTCCCAGGAAGCAGTCTTTGTAGGAATATATAGAAATCAATTTTGTTGATCTCTTGTTAGAAAAGAATCTTTACACAATTGTTCTGTGGGCATTAAGAGATGTTACCAGCTTTTTCTATAAGGATAAAATAATTTGTGAAGAAATTGTACTCACTTTGGCTTTGACAATGGTACTGTATTCAAAAATTCAAAGTAGAAAGATTTTTATTGTTACCTTTCCTTTAATGGTACCATATGATAAAAAAATAACTTGCATATAAGGACTTTATAAAGTACTTTCAAAGGTATTATTTCATTTAAACTTAAGAAATCTGTGTTGTAGGCTTGTCAGATATTATTCTTAACATTTTATTGGGAAAAAAAGGCTCATAAAAACTAAGAGATTTCCCCAAAGTTAATAAACTAGTGAGTGATGAAGTCAGGATGAAAACCCATGTTGACTAGTCCAGAGTTCCCAAAACAATGCAACCTATATAACATTACTGGATGGGGGAAAAGCTTTGGATCCTATTCACAGTCTGAAGAAAATGCAAAGTTAATTGTTTTGTAATAATTATTATTCAAAGATAATAACTAATCTTTGAATTATTATTATTCAATATATAGTGAATATATTGAATATATATTGAATATATTATTCAATAGATAGTGAATATATATTCAATATATATTGAATATAGTTATTATTCAAAGATAATAACTAATCTTTGAATAATCTTTGGTAATAATAATTCTTTGACTCCTTTGGTAGAACTCAAAGAATCACCTACCAAAGACAAAAGATTCTTCTCTGATAAGCATAACCAGCTAGTAAATGTCTAACAACCAGTTCTGGAGTCGGGGGGAATCTAGATTTGTAACATTTGCCAATTTCAATGGTGTGAATACACAAATATGGTGATTTTAAGCTATTATCTCATCACTCCGCATGAAGTTGGGAAAAGATGGCACAGTCAGCTCTCATAACTGTACAGACCAGCTCCAGGAAACCACTGAGTCTACACAACCTTACAATTTCATCTAATGCTGACATTTTTTATAATGGCTAGGTAGCATTTTTAGCTAGAATTTATCAAGCACTTACCATATGCCAGACACTCTTCTAAGCACTTTACATTAATGAACTTATTTATCCTCACGACAATCTCATGAGGTAAATCCTATTTTCCCCAGTTTACTGATGTGGAAACTGAGTTATAGATCACTTAATTAACTTGACCAAAGTCACAAAATTAATCAATATTAGAGCCAGAATGCAAACATAAGCACTCTGGCTTTAGAGCTTGTGCTCTACATTTAGTGCTATCCTACCTTCGAATAATAATTGTGTCCAGATTGGATGCACATAATGACAACAAAAGGCAGCTGATTGCTGAGCACTCCAGGCAGGCAGTTCATATTCAGTATTGCTAATTTTTATATAACACAAGCATCATCTTTCCATGCCTTCAAGACAACTATCTAGATTCGTATGTGGGATAAACAGAGATTACCAAATGTCTGCTTCTGAGTCTTCCACAATGCCGTGGAGACATCATTGCATGCTCTCCCCTTGGCTCCAAGTGTGCTGCTGGCCACTGAGCAGAACCGGACTACAGATTTCTCTAAACCAGTGATACAGTGCATCCAGGTCAGCCAAACTCCTCGATACTCCTTGTTCTCTTTATTCACCCAAACACCTCCAAACAAGGCTGTGCGGACGGGCTGTGAATAACTAGAGAGAATTAAAATATGACTGGGAAATATCATTTTTACCCACAGGACCATGTAAACAACCATGAAAAAGTCAACCCTTAATAGGGATTCCTCTCATAGACACACCCCAAATCCCTGCCTTCCCCACTTCCCATCCCCAGGCTCACCTTTCTCTCTAGAACCCCTCCTTCTCCAAACCATCAAAATGTGATCATTTCACTTCCTTAGAAAAACCTTATCCCACTTCCACAAAGGTGGGTTTGTCTCATCCCTCAAATCTAATCCCAGATAATTGGTGATACAGTACTAGATAAGTGTTATCCTCCTTCATCATTGAAAAATAGACATTGAGTTGAATTTCAGAAGGTTTCTTGATGTATAAAGCGTTCTGGTAAGAAGCAGAAGCAGGATTTTCCCTCTGTCTCCAAAACCAGCCTTGTTACTAAACCATAATTCTTCCTGTCATTCCTCCCTGATCCCAATGACAAGCATGTTCACACATATTCATCTAGGAGCTAATACCATAAAGAGGTTTGAAGAATAGTTACCAAGCACCTACTGTGCACCAAGGATCTTCTAGATGAAGAGAATGTGGGTACAACATAGGCTCTGCCTTCAAGATTACACCTAAGGCAAGGTCAAATCCTTGTGATATAGTGACAAGTCAGTATTAGCACTATATGCTGTGTACAAAGTGGGAAATAATCTGTCTGGGGCACTTGAGAAAAGAGTGGTAGGAAGTGAAAATAAGTGGGCAACCAAATGTGCTACTCACCTTACTGCCCATTGGAAGGATTTTTCTTCATCTTCGTCTTTCTAGGATGCCCCTGATTTGATTATAAATGTAGCTGGTGCCAGCATGTTAGGCAAAACCATTTGTACCAGACTGAATTTTTCCCTTCTAAGTCAGTTGATTGTGAGAAACTGCCCATGAGGCCATGAATGCAGACTCAGGAACAGGAAGCAATGTAGAAAGAGAAGCTATTGTAGGAGTCAGAACTATCTGTTCATGCAGATTCCTTTTGTATTCCATATTTCTTAGAACATAATCTCTTTCCATGTGTTGATGGATTGTTGCTGCACATTCTCACCCTTATAAAATGATGAGCTAATTAACATATAGATCATGAGTGGCAACTTAATTGTATGGTCACTTGCTGTCCCATGGTTAGGCATTCAGATTCTGCCAGTGTCCAATATCAAACCAGAACTATTTCTAAAAGACTAGTTGTCTGCTGAAGAGAACATGGTTTGCTCCAAAACTCTAGGGGTCTACAGTGTGATTCCCTTATTGGGGCTATCCAGAAACTCCTTACAGAAGCACTAATTACCACAGAAATGTCGAGTGTTGTTGATTTTGCTGGGTCATACTCCCAATGGACATAGTGTGTCTGTGCTCCCAATGGACGGAGCAGCTTGTATTGTATCCTAGACTTGCTAGAGTATATTTTCTTACTCTAGGCTCACTTAAATCCAGCAGTCTTATAGGTTACTAATAAATATTTTAGAGCAGCATATTCAAATGTAATGTATATTGTCTCTAAAATCCAAATACCATCAAGTATTTTAGTGCTCACAGTTTAATGTGCAAGTATTACACTTTGGAAGGGATAGTTTGACATATTCCAGATCTCTGGACCTCCAAAATCTGCATCTCTTATGTTCTCATTCAGCCCATCCAGGCTAAAGAATAATGCAAAGTGATATAAAACATGGAGATGTGACTCTTAACACACATTTGTCCTGGGACTGGTTTTTTGGACTCTTGGCTACATGAATTATTATTTGATCTCTCTATATGTGTTTTACTTCCTTCTCTCTTGGTTAACCTCATTGGTCCTTTGTCGTAGATAAAACTCTTGGTTTAAAGTAACAGAAACCAAAAATTGGCTTAAGAAAAAAGGAGAATGTATCTATAAAGTTATGGTAGTGTCTCACAAAAATTCAAAAAGAGGAATCAGGAACCTCATGATGAATTGAAATGAGAGATTAGAAAGTTGCCAAAATGCTGGAAGAAATTTCACTCTATTGTTTGGCTTTATTGATTTTAGACTCTCTCTCTCTCTCTCTCTCTCTCTCCCTCTCTCTCCCCCATACACCCACTTCCCTATCCCCAGTCCCTCTCCACTGAGAACTTGAATTTTTCTTTTCAGTGCAATTGGAAGAAAGAAAGCAGCCTCTATACTGCCTCCCAGTTGATATCAGCTTTCATTTTCAGTTGCTCTAAAAGAATAATTGATGATGCCCAAATAAATACCTCTTTCAAATATTCAGGGAGGAGAATTGATTTAGCTCAGTTTGGATGAAATTTCCATGTTCATCCAATCAACTGTGTTGATGTAGAGAGGGGAGAGTCACATATCACAAAGAAGAATGCTGAGACCAGCCCCTGTGATAAGAAAGAACATTTTCAGAGAAAGTAGGTTGGGTTGACATCAAACCAAATTACCTATGAGAATCTTTTTCCTCAGTGAAGAAGTTTCTTTTTTATTCTAGACTTTCTTTTTTTTCCTTCATTTTTCTTATTTCCTTTGGATACTAAGCAGACATCTATGCCCAGCTTCTTTTAAGTTTATTACATTCTGAATTGACCGTTTGGATATTTACAGATGGGATTTATGTTGGAAGAGCAAATGATTACTAGGGTCAACATGTGGAAAGGAGTGCCCACTCACCAAGGTTGAGCTACTGATACTGGACCACCAGTTTAGAAAATGGAATCCAGCCAGTTGTTGTTGTTGTTGTTGTTTGGTGGTGCAGCCAAAAGGTATTGATCAAGATATGTCTGCTCAATTTTAGCTGATTGGAGTACATAATGAAATGTATTTCTTTCCTGATTAACTTTCAAAAGTTAAATTCTTTAGTTAAAAATAACGTTAATTTGTATAGTTTAATTTACACAGTAAGTTATTCACCTACCAAATATTCTGCATCACTATTTAGTCTGGCAAGGAGCATTTCAGAAGAAATTATAACTCTTACAAAATCAACATAGTGACAAAATCAAAGGAAAAGTTGGTGACTTTCAGCTAAATGTGGTATGAAAAATAATCTAAATTTTTATGGTTTGGGTGGACATGACAGGATTTGAGTGCTCTACTTGTCATCTCATCTTTGAAGAACACATATTTGAGAAGTTAGATGCAATCACTGACAAGAAGAATAACAAAATTAATCTGGCCTATGGAATGATGGACACATCTCAGACAGATCTGTTTGACAGAGTGTGTGAACAATTTGAATCTCTGAGTACCTGAAGCAGTAATCGATGCCAGAGAATTCATTGCTCTGGGCACGAACTTCCAAAGTACAGTAAATAGGAATATTTTCATGATATTTTACCTGTGTTTTTACAACTCTAATTTCTTATTGTAATTAAAAGGCAACATAGAATAAGAATTTTTTTCAGTTACTAGCTTTAATATTTTAATTCATCTTATGTGACTACTGAGTTTTATAATCCTAAAAATATGTGGTCTTTATTTTGATTAAACTATTAAAATGATAAACAAATATTAAGGCAAAATGAATATAATACCTTACACATGACTATTAACTTGTATTTGTTTACTAACTTTATCCAAGTGTGTTCATATAAAGCTTATTTTCTACTTACACATAAATTAGGTAAAAGGGTTACTATACTGGCCAGGCACAGTGGCTCATGCCTGTAATGCCAGCACTTTGGGAGGCTGAGGCGGGCAGATCATGAGTTCAGGAGATCGAGACCATCCTGGCTAACGTGGTGAAACTCCTTCTCTACTAAAAATACAAAAAATTAGCCAGGCGTGGTGGCATGCACCTGTAGTCCCAGCTACTCGGGAGGCTGAGGCAGGAGAATCGCTTGAACCTGGGAGGCAGAGGTTGCAGTGAGCCAAGATTGCGCCACTGCACTCCAGCCTGGGCAACCGAGTGAGACTCCGTCTCAAAAAAAAAAAAAAAAAAAAAAAGAAAGAGTTATTATACCCATTTCAGGGTTGAGGCAAAGAACTTAACTTCCTAGAGCCATTCCACTAATTAGAATATCTGATACTAGACTTCATGTCTCCTTACTACAAGCTCTGTATTCTTTCTTCATTTAAACTCTACATTTTCTACATTAAACTATTCAACTTATTCAGACTGAAACTGAAAAAGTTGTGAATGTCCCATCAATAACAATAATCAAATGTGAATGTGCACAGAAAAATATGTAATCTCTAAGTGAATTATTAATTTCAAAAAGAACTACCAACCTATGTTAATTGAATTTTTTTAATTTGTATCATTTAAAAGTATAAGTCTGCATATAGGCATTATAACATTGTATGAGATGTTAAATCTTTCTTCTGATTAAAAATGGAAGAACAAACTAAAGAAAATATATATCTTCATCATGTTCCTTTCTAAGCAGAACGGGCTATATCTTAATTAGTCTGCCACTAAAATAATGCTTTTAAATAAAAATAGAGAAATTTGACTTTATTCTCTGGAATAATTTAAGTAACAAAGGACTTCTTTAAAGTTGTGATAGACCTTGACCTAATACATTTATGGGAACAGATAGCTAACAAAGTTTTCGATTTCTTGTACTTTGTTGAATCTGTAAAATTTACAACTGCCTCTTGAGTCAATGTTACTTTTTATACTTTTCTAAAAGTCATTCCTTCCCTCTAAATTTCCAAATTCATCATAAGTGTTATCAAATGTAGCTGCAGTTATGTACATTTTCTCACTTACTCTACAGGCATTTTGTTCTTTCTCTTTTTTCTTAGTTGAACTTGTCAGACATTTGTTTATTTTACTGCTCATTTTGAAATTCCATTTTAGGCTTTAATAAAAATTCTAATTTTGTTGTTGTTGGCTAATCAAATTATTTGTTTTTGCTGCTATTTATCTCCTCCTCTTCATATTGTTTCTCTTTTTCAAGCTTCTTGATTTAAATGTTTCCTGAGCTGAATACTTGGTTGACTTATTTTCAATCATTTTTGTTTAAAAATAAAATAACAAGAGTCTTTGCTTGCCTATGGGCTGTGGTCCTACATGCAGTGTTTTTATATATAGTGTTCTACTTTTCAATAATGCATGTATAACCTATAATCTCACTTTTGAATTCCTATTTGGTTGAATAATTGTTTATACTGTTTTTCTTAAAGTTCCAAGTAACTGGAGATATTTTAAGTTAAATTTTCATTATTGGCATCTAAATGTATGACATCATGAGCAAAGAAAATCGATAAGAGCACCAAATTTTTAGAACTTACTGAAATTTACTTTGCATACTAACACATGATCAAATTACATAAATGGTATTTGGATGTTTAAAAAAATGTGAATCAGACCAGGCAAGTGGCTCATGTCTGTAATCCCAGCACTTTGGGAGGCCAAGGTGGGTGGATCACTTGAGGCCAGGAGTTTGAGACCAGCCTGCACAACACTGTGAGACTTGGTCTGTACTAAAAATACACAAATTAGCCACTCACAGTGGTGCACCTAGGAGGCTGAGGTGGAAGGATCACTTGAGCCTGGGAGGTGGAGGTTGCAGTGAGCTAAGATCGCACCACTGCACTCCAGCCCAGGTGACGAGTGAGACCCTGTCTCAAAAAAAGGGTTGGGGGGAGGTGGGTGGTATCATTTATTTTTAGGTACAAAGTTAAAAATATAACTACTAAAGATTACTAACAGCCTCATTCAAATCTAAATGCTTGATATTTACTCACTTGATCTCTCACAACCTGAGAGAAGTAAATTAAAATTCTTCACCATGCTTATGATTTCTTCTGGTCAATTCATTTATATATTCTGATGTTGATTTCCTAAAGGCGTATATTTCATTACTGTAACAAGCAAAAGAACTAATACATTAAGTAGGTCACTTTTAATTTCAAATAACAGAAGCAGAAAATGCTATAGTACAGTGCCCTATACACAATTCAAAGTCAGAGAGATGGCTAGGCCTCAAGAAGGTAATAGAATCAAAGACTTATAGCTACACAGAATTTATTTTTGCTTCTATCAATCTTTTTCACTCTTCCATTTCTTTCTGCATGTATATGACATTACATGATGATACATGTGGCATGTGTACAGCACATGGAGGATGCTCCACTCACCACAGCTCCCAAGCACCAACCCTTCTGAAGTTACCTGTCAAGCTGTCTGAAACATAATCACTTTTTCTTTTTTGTAGTCTCCGAACAGGGATGCTGACTGACCCATCTTGGGTTAATTACGCACTCTGGTCCAATTAGCTGCGACAGTGAGACTGGGCAAAATCACACTGTTTAAAGTAATTGCTGTTACCCAGCCTTGTCCATGGAAAGAGGAAGCCGTTGCCAGAGAAGAAGGGCGGGACAAACAACCGCTATGTGTGCCCTAGAATAGGAAACCACTTTGAAGGCCTAAGATATATTCAAGGCACATAGTGAGAGTAATAAATTAAGTACATTTAGAAAAATGAAGATAAATATTATTCCAGAGCTGTCACTGACACTTCATACAATGCAACTCAAAATATTTCTATGGAGAACATTTATAGTGATTCATATCCTCTCAACACACTGGACAGCAGAAGAGAAAGAATAAAACAGAAAATAGAAGGGATATAATCACAGGAGAATTCTAGACACAACCAGAGAAAAGTTAGGAACAACACTATCTTGTAAATATTTCAAACCAGGCACACAGGCAAAATAGTAAAAATAAATGACATCAGCAGTTAAAAGGAGAAAAGAATGGTAAATGTTTGCGTCTTGTAGCTAATTTTATAATTTGGAATTTATATCAATTTTATTGATCTCATAATGCTGGCAAAATACAAGTCTTATAACACCTACATAACACCTTATAACACCTATATAACCCCAGGTGTTATAGTCTTATAACAGCTATAAAACCCCAGAAGTTGATTGTCTAAAATCTCACACACACAGGGGCAAAAACTTATATCCCAATAGATATATTTCTGAATGGTGCTCAGATGGGCTTAAATGAAAGGTGACTTATTTAATAGTACTGAGTTTTATTATGCTACTAGTCTCTGACTAGCATTCATACTGAATTTAAAATAATGGACTATTTCCTTTTAGATTAGTATCAGAAATATAATTTATTGACTTGTAGATGACTCATTACAAATAATAAATTTCAATTGTAATAAATATAGTACTAGAGTCAGAAAATGAACTTTTTAGCTTATTACTATTTTATTTCTTTTTATAAATCTACAGGGAAGATGTAACTAATTTTTCAAAAATATAAAAAGCAGAAGAAAATTAAAAACAGAATATATTTTCCTAAAAACAAGCATTTCAATAGCTCAGTGGAATAAGGTAGCCTCCCCATGAGTGTATTGTGTCCATTTATTAAGATTGAATATTCAAATAAGTTAATATAATTTAATTACATAAAATTGGTTGCATTTTAAAGTCTAAAAATAACATAGAGCACACTCTGAGCAGAGTTTATCACGTAGAATATTTATTGGGGAATGTCCTTAGGATCAACATCTGTGGCAGGAAGGGACGGAAGCAGGATTGGGCAGAAGGAGAAGTCAGGAGAAGACTCAAGAAAGCCTTGACTGACCCCACAAGGTGGTTTTGGATCTGGACTGGCCTTCAGAATTACCCTGAATTGTCCTGAATTGTCTTAAGATGTCCAGGCCTTCATACACCTACCTCAATTAGGGGGCAATATATTTGCAACAGCCATTCTGGAGAGCAACTTAGCAGTATTTAATAGAACTGAGTAAGCAGATACTCTGTGACTTGCCATACTTCTTGTTTGCGTGTGCTCCAGGAAAATTGAAGGGAATTGGAGTTTATTATGGACTGAATTGCTTTCCCCTCAAAATTAATATGTTGAAGCTTCAACCTCCAATATGACTATATTTGGAGATAGTGCCTTAAGGAGGATAAGGCTAAATTAGGTCATACGAGTGGAGTCTCATCCAATAGGACAAGTGTCCTTATAAGAAGAGGAAGAGACACCAAAGATCTCTCTCTCTCGCTCGCTCTGTCTCTCTCTCTCTGTGTCTGTCTCTCTCCCCTCTCTGGCTTGTAGAGGTCTCAGGTTTCCAATGAGACCTCTATAAGCCAGAGAGGCCTCAGTGGAAACCACCCCTACTGCAACCTTGGTCTTAAACATCTAGCCTCCAGAAGTGTGAGAAAATAAATTCATGTTGTTTAAGCCACTCAGTGTGTAGTATCCTGTTAAGGCAGCTCGAACTGACTAATACAGCGTCTATGTGTTGTCCAACATTAGGGAACTGGATGAACAGAATGGGGTGGATGCATATGACAGTCCAATTCAGTGGTCAGAAATGATGAACTAGCTGATGATGATAGCAATAGCAGCAAACATTGAATGCACTTCTAGGAAATGACAATAATAAAACTAATATTTACTGAACACTTATTATTTGTCAAGCTTTTTTTTAACCTGCATTATTTTCATTCAGTCCTATGTTATCTCCATTATAGTGTATCTAAATGAAGAAACAGATGTTGAGAAGTGTAATAATTTGTTCATAATAACATGGCTAAAAAGTCACAGAGCCAGGTTTTGAATGCAAGAATTCCAGTCTTGAGAGATCATGCTTTTTACAACTACCTCAGGCATAGATCCTTTAATGGTTAAAAAAAAGAAAAAACAAAAAAAAAAAGAAGAATGAAAGAAAACAAGATCTATCATAATACTCTTTATGTAAATGTAAAGCACAGTAGTATATAAATTAATATCATATATATTTGAATGATACTGGCTGTGTTGGTTAATTGTATATGTCAACTTAATTGAGCTAAGGGATACCCAGATAGCTGGTAAAACATTATTTCTGAGTGTGTCTGTGAAACTGTCTCCAGAAGAGATTAGCATTTAAATCAGTAGACTGAGTAAAGAAAATATGTCCTCACCAATATGGTGACATCATCCAATCACTTGAAAGCCCACCCAAATAGAACAAAAAAAAAAAAAAGAAAAAAAGAGTGAGGAAGAGCAACTTTTTTTCTCTCTCTCTCTCTTCTGGAGCTGGAACATCCATCTTCTCCTACTGTCAAATACCATGAGCTCCTGACCTGGGCCCCCTCTTCTGTCTCACTCTTAAAACCCTTTCTCTCTCCCGTAAACATTTTGTAACATTTTCCCAACAGTACCTTCCCAGATCATCTTTCCTCATTCTGAATGTCTGCTTCTTCTTTCCTCAGCTTGGCTATGTCCTGCCCATTCTTCAGTCTGTGCTGAAACATCCTTTTTTTCAGGGAGATTATCTTGGCTCCCAAACCAGATTGGCTCTTCATAGCATTTATCACAATTTTATTATGTCTTTTTTGTGCCATTATGTGTTTTCCTGTCTTTCTTCCACCTAATCTGAGGGCATACATTTTATCTACCATGTTCACCATCTCAAAGCCTAGCAGAGTGTTTAACATATTAGGTGTTCAGTTAATATTAAATGAATGAATTCCACAGTTGTAGTTTTTAAAAAATAGATAGAAATATTTAGGCACTTTTCCCTTTAAGAGGCAGAATCTACGCTTTCTCCCTTTGAGTCTGGTGAGCTTGTGACTGCTGTGACAAAGAGTAGAAGTCACACATATGATTTTGAAAGCTAAATCATAAATAGTAATGCACCTTCCTTCTGGCTCTCATGGTGTACTCTCTTTGGAGGAATTCATTCACTATGTAAGAATGCTGAAAACACTGTAAACACCATGCCTAAGAGGCCTTGTGTAGGCACCTGAAAAACAGACCTGGCTAACTCCAGCCTTCCACACATCTCTGCCAAGAAACCAGAGGATCAGTAACACCGTAGTTGGCCCTTCACACCAGGCCATCCACTGGCTGAGTGCCACTAAATGACTCCAGTTGATGCTACAAAGAGCAGAATAATTGCTTAACTAGCCCTATCCAAATTTCTGATCTGAATATGTGTGCTATATTAAAAAGGTTATTGTAAACATCACTAAGTTTGGGGTAGTTTGATTTGCAGCAATAGCAACTAGAACACCTGGAGACTACAGAAGAGTGATATAAAGAAATCCTGAAAACTGAGAGCACCTGTGTGTACCACCATCTGAAAAATAAAAGAGAGTTACACATATACAATACAGCTACACATACTCTGGTAAAATTTTCACATTTCAAAGAAACCTAAAATTGCCAGGATTTCAGATATAAGTCTGTCTCCTGCATTATAGAATGTTTAGCACCTCTGGTTTCCAGATACTAATTCTAGTAAAGCCAGCAGGCATTGTGACAATCCATAGACATCCTTACACATTTGAAACTGTACAAATAATAAAACTCATTTTTCACTAATCTTACAAATTAAATTGCATTCTTTCTACAACCACAAACATTTGAAAAAGATATTACAAGAATATCACATCATAAAATTTTTCAGCTATCTTAACCAAAAGCTTTTTACAGCTTTGAAATTTTTAACACTTTGTTTTAAAAACTTCTTAGAATAATTTTAAACTTATATCAGGAATTTGAGTGTGGTATCAGTGTACAGGTTCAGAATTGCAAGCCCAGGCAACTCCCTTTGGGAGATGAAGAGGGAAAAGAAAAATCTCTACCATTAGGAAGGATTTTTTGAGGTGCCAAATCCTGGTAATTTTCTTCCCAGTTTCATCTTGAAAAAAGAATACATTCTCATTACTACTTAATTTTATATTACAAACTTGCAAGGTATCAAAGCTATCACAAATGCTCTGTAAAGCAAATCTCATTGCCACTCTAAGCAATATGCAATTACACTAGAATTCAATAAAACTTGTTTTAAGCTGGAGGCATCATGCTACCTGACTTCAAACTATACTACAAGGGTACAGTAACCAAAACAGCATGGTACTGGTACCAAAACAGAGATACAGACCAATGGAACAGAAGAGACGCCTCAGAAATAATACCACACATCTACAACCATCTGATCTTTGACAAACCTGAGAAAAACAAGCAACGGGGAAACGATTCCCTATTTAATAAATGGTGCTAGGAAAACTGGCTAGCCATATGGAGAAAGCTAAAACTGGATCCCTTCCTTACACCTTATACAAAAATTAATTCAAGATGGATTAAAGACTTAAATGTTAGACCTAAAACCATAAAAACCCTAGAAGAAAACCTAGGCAATACCATTCAGGACATAGGCATGGGCAAGGACTTCATGTCTAAAACACAAAAAGCAATGGCAACAAAAGCCAAAATTGACAAATGGGATCTAATTAAACTAAAGAGCTTCTGCACAGCAAAAGAAACTACCCTCAGAGTGAACAGGCAACCTACAGAATGGAAGAAAATTTTTGCAATCTACCCATCTGACAAAGGGCTAATATCCAGAATCTACAAAGAACTCCAACAAATTTACAAGAAAAAATCAAACAACCCCATCAAAAACTGGGCAAAGGATATGAACAGACACTTCTCAAAAGAAGACATTTATGCAGCCAACAGACACATGAAAAAAGGCTCATCATCACTGGCCATCAGAGAAATGCAAATCAAAACCACAATGAGATACCATCTCACACCAGTTAGAATAGCGATCATTAAAAAGTCAGGAAACAACAAGTCCTGGAAAGGGTGTGGACAAATAGGAACACTTTTACACTCTTGGTGGGACTGTAAACTAGTTCAACCCTTGTGGAAGTCAGTGTCGTGATTACTCAGGGATCTAGAACTAGAAATACCATTTGACCCAAACATCCCATTACTGGGTATATACCCAAAGGACTATAAATCATGCTGCTATAAAGACACATGCACACGTATGTTTATTGCAGCACTATTCACAATAGCAAAGACTTGGAGCCAACCCATCAATGATAGACTGGATTAAGAAAATGTGGCACATATATACCATGGAATACTATGCAGCCATAAAAAAGGATGAGTTCATGTCCTTTGTAGGGACATGGATGAAGCTGGAAACCATCATTGTGAGCAAACTATTGCAAAGACAAAAAACCAAACACCGCATGTTCTCACTCATAGGTGGGAATTGAACACTGAGAACACTTGGACACAGGGTGGGGAACATCACACACCAGGGCCTGTCGTGGGGTTAGGGGAGGGGGGAGGGATAGCATTATGAGATATACCTAATGTAAATGACGAGTTAATGGGTGCAGCACACCAACATGGCACATGTATACATATGTAACAAACTGGCAGGTTGTGCACATGCACCCTAGAACTTAAAGTATAACAAAATAAAAATAAAAAATGAAAAAATAAAAACTAAAACTTGTTTTTACCAAAATTGAGGAAATGGGCAATTCTAGGTACAGTTCTGTATATCATATTATGTACAGTATAATACCTTACATTATTGCAACTTTTTTGGGGGGGGGGATTTTCTTTTATTATTATTATTATTATTATTATTATTATTATTATTATTATACTTTAAGATTTAGGGTACATGTGCACCATGTGCAGGTTAGTTACATATGTATACATGTGCCATGCTGGTGTGCTGCACCCATTAACTCATCATTTACATTAGGTACATCTCCTAATGCTATCCCTCCCCTCTCCCCTAACCCCACGACAGGCCCTGGTGTGTGATGTTCCCCACCCTGTGTCCAAGTGTTCTCAGTGTTCAATTCCCACCTATGAGTGAGAACATGCAGTGTTTGGTTTTTTGTCTTTGCGATAGTTTGCTCAGAATGATGGTTTCCAGCTTCATCCGTGTCCCTACAAAGGCCATGAACTCATCCTTTTTTATGGCTGCATAGTATTCCATGGTATATATGTGCCACATTTTCTTAATCCAGTCTATCATTGTTGGACATTTGGGTTGGTTCCAAGTCTTTGCTATTGTGAATAGTGCTGCAATAAACATACGTGTGCATGTGTCTTTATAGCAGCATGATTTATAGTCCTTTGGGTATATACCCAGTAATGGGATGTTTGGGTCAAATGGTATTTCTAGTTCTAGATCCCTGAGGAATCGCCACACTGACTTCAACAATGGTTGAACTAGTTTACAGTCCCACCAAGAGTGTAAAAGTGTTCCTATTTGTCCACATCCTCTCCAGCACCTGTTGTTTCCTGACTTTTTAATGATTGCCATTCTAACTGGTGTGAGATGGTATCTCATTGATGGCCAGTGATGATGAGCATTTTTTCATGTGTCTTTTGGCTGCATAAATGTCTTCTTTTGAGAAGTGTCTGTTCATATCCTTTGCCCACTTTTGATGGGGTTGTTTGATTTTTTCTTGTAAATTTGTTGGAGTTCATTGTAGATTCTGGATATTAGCCCTTTGTCAGATGAGTAGATTGCAAAAATTTTCTCCCATTCTGTAGGTTGCCTGTTCACTCTGAGGGTAGTTTCTTTTGCTGTGCAGAAGCTCTTTAGTTTAATTAGATCCCATTTGTCAATTTTGGCTTTTGTTGCCATTGCTTTTTGTGTTTTAGACATGAAGTCCTTGCCCATGCCTATGTCCTGAATGGTATTGCCTAGGTTTTCTTCTAGGGTTTTTATGGCTTTAGGTCTAACATTTAAGTCTTTAATCCATCTTGAATTAATTTTTGTATAAGGTGTAAGGAAGGGATCCAGTTTCAGCTTTCTCCATATGGCTAGCCAGTTTTCCCAGCACCATTTGTTAAATAGGGAATCTTTTCCCCATTGCTTGTTTTTCTCAGGTTTGTCAAAGATCAGATAGTTGTAGATATCTGGCGTTATTTCTGAGGGCTCTGTTCTGTTCCATTGATCTATATCTCTGTTTTGGTACCAGTACCATGCTGTTTTGGTTACTGTACCCTTGTAGTATAGTTTGAAGTCAGGTAGTGTGATGCCTTCAGCTTTGTTCTTTTGGCTTAGGATTGACTTGGTGATGCGGGCTCTTTTTTGGTTCCATATGAAATTTAAAGTAGTTTTTTTCCAATTCTGTGAAGAAAGTCATTGGTAGCTTGATGGGGATGGCATTGAATCTATAAATTACCTTGGGCAGTATGGCCATTTTCACGATATTGATTCTTCCTATCCATGAGCATGGAATGTTCTTCCATTTGTTTGTATCCTCTTTTATTTCATTGAGCAGTGGTTTGTAGATCTCCTTGAAGAGGTCCTTCACGTCCCTTGTAAGTTGGATTCCTAAGTATTCTATTCTCTTTGAAGCAGTTGTGAATGGGAGTTCACTCATGATTTGGCTCTCTGTTTGTCTGTTATTGGTGTATAAGAATGCTTGTGATTTTTGTACATCGATTTTGTATCCTGAGACTTTGCTGAAGTTGCTTTTCAGCTTAAGGAGATTTTGGGCTGAGACAATGGGGTTTTCTAGATATACAATCATGTCATCTGCATAACAGGGACAATTTGACTTCCTCTTTTCCTAATTGAATACCCTTTATTTCCTTCTCCTGCCTAATTGCCCTGGCCAGAACTTCCAACACTATGTTGAATAGGAGTGGTGAGAGAGGGCATCCCTGTCTTGTGCCAGTTTTCAAAGGGAATGCTTCCAGTTTTTGCCCATTCAGTATGATATTGGCTGTGGGTTTGTCATAGATAGCTCTTATTATTTTGAGATACGTCCCATCAATACCTAATTTATTGAGAGTTTTTAGCATGAAGTGTTGTTGAATTTTGTCAAAGGCCTTTTCTGCATCTATTGAGATAATCAGGTGGTTTTTGTCTTTGGTTCTGTTTGTATGCTGGATGACATTTATTGATTTGCATATATTGAACCAGCCTTGCATCCCAGGGATGAAGCCCACTTGATCATGGTGGATAAGCTTTTTGATGTGCTGCTGGATTCTGTTTGCCAGTATTTTACTGAGGATTTTTGCATCAATGTTCATCAGGGATATTGGTCTAAATTTCTCTTTCTTGGTTATATCTCTGCCAGGCTTTGGTATCAGGATGATGCTGGCCTCATAAAATGAGTTAGGGAGGATTCCCTCTTTTTCTATTGATTGGAATAGTTTCAGAAGGAATGGTACCAGCTCCTCCTTGTACCTCTGGTAGAATTCAGCTGTGAATCCTTCTGGTCCTGGACTCTTTTTGGTTGGTAAGCTATTGATTATTGCCACAATTTCAGATCCTGTTATTGGTCTATTCAGAGATTCAACTTCTTCCTGGTTTAGTCTTGGAAGAGTGTATGTGTCAAGGAATTTATCCATTTCTTCTAGATTTTCTAGTTTATTTGTGTAGAGGTGTTTGTAGTATTCTCTGTTAGTAGCTTGTATTTCTGTGGGATCAGTGGTGATATCCCCTTTATCATTTTTTATTGCATCTATTTGATTCTTCTCTCTTTTCTTCTTTATTAGTCTTGCTAGCAGTCTATCAATTTTGTTGATCCTTTCAAAAAACCAGCTCCTGGATTCATTTATTTTTTGAAGGGTTTTTTTTTTTTGTCTCTATTTCCTTCAGTTCTGCTCTGATTTTAGTTATTTCTTGCCTTCTGCTAGCTTTTGAATGTGTTTGCTCTTGCTTTTCTAGTTCTTTTAATTGTGATGTTAGGGTGTCAATCTTGGATCTTTCCTGCTTTCTCTTGTGGGCATTTAGTGCTATAAATTTCCCTCTACACACTGCTTTGAATGTGTCCCAGAGATTCTGGTATGTTGTGTCTTTGTTCTCATTGGTTTAAAAGAACATCTTTATTTCTGCTTTCATTTTGTTATGTACCCAGTAGTCATTCAGGAGCAGGTTGTTCAGCTTCTATGTAGTTGAGTGCTTTTGAGCAAGTTTCTTAATCCTGAGTTCTAGTTTGATTGCACTGTGGTCTGAGAGACAGTTTGTTATAAATTCTGTTCTTTTACATTTGCTGAGGAGATCTTTACTTCCAACTATGTGGTCAATTTTGGAATAGGTGTGGTGTGGTGCTGAAAAAAATGTATATTCTGTTGATTTGGGGTGGAGAGTTCTGTAGATGTCTATTAGGTCCACTTGGTGCAGAGCTGAGTTAAATTCCTGGGTATTCTTGTTAACTTTCTGTCTCGTTGATCTGTCTAATGTTGACAGTGGGGTGTTAAAGTCTCCCATTATTATTGTGTGGGAGTCTAAGTCTCTTTCTAAGTCTCTAAGGATGTGCTTTATGAATCTGGGTGCTCCTGTATTGGGTGCATATAAATTTAGGATACTTAGTTCTTCTTGTTGAATTGATCCCTTTACCATTATGTAATGGCCTTCTTTGTCTCTTCTGATCTTTGTTGGTTTAAAGTCTGTTTTATCAGAGACTAGGATAGCAACAACTGCCTTTTTTGGTTTTCCATTTGCTTGGTAGATCTTTTTCCATCCTTTTATTTTGAGCCTATGTGTGTCTCTGCATGTGAGATGGGTTTCCTGAATACAGCACACTGATGGGTCTTGACTCTTTATCCACTTTGCCAGTCTGTGTCTTTTAATTGGAGCATTTAGTCCATTTACATTTAAAGTTAATATTGTTATGTGTGAATTTGATCCTGTCATTATGATGTTAGCTGGTTATTTTGCTCGTTAGTTGATGCAGTCTCTTCCTAGTCTCGATGGTCTTTACATTTTGGCATGATTTTGCAGCGGCTGATACCGGTTGTTCCTTTCCATGTTTAGTGCTTCCTTCAGGAGCTCTTTTAGGGCAGGCCTGGTGGTGACAAAATCTCTCAGCATTTGCTTGTCTGTAAAGTATTTTATTTCTCCTTCACTTATGAAGCTTAGTTTGGCTGGATATGAAATTCTGGGTTGAAAATTCTTTTCTTTAAGAATGTTGAATATTGGCCCCCACTCTCTTCTGGCTTGTAGAGTTTCTGCCGAGAGATCCACCATTAGTCTGATGGGCTTCCCTTTGTGGGTAACCCGACCTTTCTCTCTGGCTGCCCTTAACATTTTTTCCTTCATTTCAAATTTGGTGAATCTGACAATTATGTGTCTTGGAGTTGCTCTTCTTGAGTAGTATCTTCGTGGTGTTCTCTGTATTTCCTGAATCTGAATGTTGGCCTGCCTTGCTAGCTTGGGGAAGTTCTCCTGGATAATATCCTGCAGTGTTTTCCTACTTCGTTCTATTCTCCCTGTCATTTTCAGGTACACCAATCAGACGTAGATTTGGTCTTTTCACATAGTCCCATATTTCTTGGAGGCTTTGCTCGTTTCTTTTTATTCTTTTTTCTCTAAACTTCCCTTCTCGCTTCATTTCATTCATTTCATATTCCATCACTGATACCCTTTCTTCCAGTTGATCGCATCAGCTCCTGAGGCTTCTGCATTATTCACGTAGTTCTCGAGCCTTGGTTTTCAGCTCCATCAGCTCCTTTTAGCACTTCTCTGTATTGGTTATTCTAGTTATACATTCATCTAAATTTTTTTCAAAGTTTTCAACTTCTTTGCCTTTGGTTTGAATTTCCTCCTGTAGCTCAAAGTAGTTTGATTGTCTGAAGCCTTCTTCTCTCAACTCGTCAAAGTCATTCTCCGTCCAGCTTTGTTCCATTGCTGGTGAGGAACTGTGTTCCTCTGGAGGAGAAGAGGCGCTCTGATTTTTAGAGTTTCCAGTTTTTCTGCTCTGTTTTTTCCCCATCTTTGTGGTTTTATCTACTTTTGCTCTTTGATGATGGTGATGTACAGATGGGTTTTTGGTGTGGATGTACTTTCTGTTTGTTAGTTTTCCTTCTAACAGACACGACCCTCAGCTACAGGTCTGTTGGAGTTTGCTAGAGGTCCACTCCAGACCCTGTTTGCCTGCGTATCAGCAGCGATGTCTGCAGAACAGTGGATTTTCGTGAACCACGAATGCTGCTGTCTGATCGTTCCTCTGGAAGTTTTGTCTCAGAGGAGTACCCGGCCGTGTGAGGTGTCAGTCTGTCCCTACTGGGGGGTGCCTCCCAGTTAGGCTGTTCAGGGATCAGGGGTCAGGGACCCACTTGAGGAGGCAGTCTGCCCGTTCTCAGATCTCCAGCTGCATGCTGGGAGAACCACTGCTCTCTTCAAAGCTGTCAGACAGGGACATTTAAGTCTGCAGAGGTTACTGCTGTCTTTTTGTTTGTCTGTGCCCTGCCCCCAGAGGTGGAGCCTACAGAGGCAGGCAGGCCTCCTTGAGCTGTGGTGGGCTCCACCCAGTTCGAGCTTCCAGGCTGCTTTGTTTACCTAAGCGAGCCTGGGCTATGGCAGGCGCCCCTCCCCCAGCCTCGCTACTGCCTTGCAGTTTGATCTCAGACTGCTGTGCTGGCAATCAGCGAGACTCCGTGGGCGTAGGACCCTCCGAGCCAGGTGCGGGATATAATCTCCTGGTGGGTGGTTTCCTAAGCCCATCGGAAAAGCGCAGTATTCGGGTGGGAGTGACCCGATTTTCCAGGTGCCGTCTGTCACCCCTTTCCTTGACCAGGAAAGGGAACTCCCTGACCCCTTGCACTTCCCAAGTGAGGCAATGCCTAGCCCTGCTTCAGCTCGTGCACGGCGCGCTGCACCCACTGTCCTGTGCCCACTGTCTGGCACTCCCTAGTGAGATGAACCCGGTACCTCAGATGGAAATACAGAAATCACCCATCTTCTGCGTCGCTCACGCTGGGAGCTGTAGACCTGAGCTGTTCCTATTCGGCCATCTTGGCTCCTCCCGGACATTATTGCAACTTTTATCAGGACATTTTGGTCATCATATATCTCAGCTATATTCTAGTCCCTTTGGCCTTATTTAAAGAACAAAATGTCCTTATTGGACAATATCTGTTTACTTTTTCTTGAAAACTTCAAGAATTATGATAGGCTAGATCTCTAATGATGTGGCTGCAAATTGTGGAAGTCAAAAGGATAAACATCTTTGTTACTGTCTTGCTGTGTATTAGGGAAACCATCCCACCTCTCCCAAACTCATATCTTCAGACAGAAATTTTATTGGATGATTTGTTCTTTCTGTAGTACTCCTTATATCAAATAATAACATCAGCATTAGAGATGGTCCAAGTTACAAAATATGAAATCTCCCTGGCCTCCAAATATTCATTCTGTCACCAAGATTCAGCTTCTGCCTATCCCTAAAACTTTCTCTTCCTTTTTTAAAAGTTCAGACTTTTCACAACTACCCCTTCTATAAGGTCTGGTCCCACCAAAATTTTCTTTCTAAAATACATACCTACTCATGCCAAACCTTTGGTTAAAACATGTTGATGCCATCTTATTGCCATAAAAGTAAAGTCTATATCCCTTAGCCTGATATTCAAGGCTCATCACAAACCTGTCTTCTGGTCCTAGCCTGTTGTAAAGTTTACTTTTGGGCACTTCTAACCTTATCACCACCTACAACCAACCCTTATCACCACCTACAACCAACTCTGAGCTTTAACTTTGGCACGATGATTTTGATGGACTTTGTGGATTTTATTTTTAAGGAATGACTTAGTGGACTTAACCCTGTTTTGTATCCTGACTTTTCCTGGCCCCATCAAATCTGACCAATAGAAAGAACCATGCCTCCTCCCTTGACCACAGCAAAGACATTTCTGAAATAACCAAATTCATCTGTATTCTTTTGAATAACCATTCACACAGCATTTTTCTGAGCTCATTTTAAAGAAATGTTTACACTGGTCCATGGGTATAAAAACAGGGGATGTCAGTGAGAAAGCACAAGAGACATCCTGAGAGATGCCTGCCTTCTCAGGAGTTTGTACAAAATTTTGATGCAGTCAATAGGGGGCGCTGCTCCTCTTTCCTCCTCTGCATCTCAAGCATTCCCAGCATACAAACTCCTGTCCCTAAACTTCCAAGCCACACCAATAACAGGGAAGCTAGAAAAAGGTAAAAAATTGTCAGGGTGAGAAGGCAGGAGTCAGAAGCAGGGCCAGCTTCATGGGTGTGTGATAGCACAGAACCCCTACATAGAAAGGGTATCTAAGTCCATTCTGGCTGCTATAACAAAATACTGTAAACGGTGTAGCTTTTAAATAACAGAAATTTATTTCTCACAGTACTGGAGTCTGGAAGTTCAAAATCAAGGTGCCAGCAGATTCTGTATCTCTGTATCTGGTGAGGGTCTGCTTTCTTATTCAGATGGTGCCTTAAAGTTGTGTCCTCACATAGTCAAAGGGGAGAACTTTGGTCTTTTCAGCCCCTTATAAGAGCACTAATCCCATTCATGAAGAAGAACCCTCACAACCTAATCGCCTCCTAAATGCTCCGCCTCCTAATCCCATTACATTGAGGATTAGGTTTCAACATATGAATTTGGAGGAGAACACAAATATTCAGGCCATCTGCAAGGGCCCACGGTTGATTTTATGTTCTGCTGTTCCATCTTGAAATTCTTAATAATTGAATGGGGGTCTCACATTTTTATTTTGCACAGGACTCCACAAATTATGTGGCCAGTTCTGGCCACAGGGTTTGGGGCCTAGCACTTCTACCCACAGTTAGCCTCCAATAGCAAAAGGTTTGATATTGGATTTTCTTTGTCAACTTCTTTTTACCATCCAGGCTCAGATATAAAACATTTTAATCTCATCTACGCCTAAAATTGGTTATAAGGTATTTTGTCAGTGCTCATTTTATATTACCACTTCCTAGCTCAGCAGCTGATTTTCTGCCCAGAGCCTTCAGTCAAGGGAACAGGCTGTCATTTCTTTCTGTTTGACCTAGATTCTTTCTTTAAAAATCCTAACATAAACTCTGTCGGGATGACTATAATGACTTAAATGGAACTGGAAATCACTTTTCTGCAGCAATATCACTCGAGACATGGGAATAAGGCTTTTATAAAGCACATTATGTAGCTGAGGAGACAGTGACACTAAACAAATTGAGAACCATTCAATGCCATATGAAGTCAGTGGATGAATTGTTTGGTAAAAGTTATAAATGATATAAATTAATAAATTACTATTTATATCTTTAATTCTCTTTAAACTATATACACAATTGCCTGGGAGATTCTGGTCTCTGCTACTATGATCATTTCTAATAGTAAAAAGTCAACATACTTTAAAAAGGGAAAAAGAAATAACTGAAGGATTTTCTGCCCTAGTTGAAGAATATTGTAAACCCAGTGAGATTAGATTGATTATTCAAGCCCAAGAAGCCCTGAAGTTACTTCCGGTGGAGTCATGTCTTCTGAGGTTACAACGCTGAATTTGGCAGCACTTATGTTAGTAAAAATATGAACATCTTTGATCAAGAATACACTAGACCTTCTCAACAAATAACATAAAATAGAGCTCTCTGAAGTTTCATTTCATTCGGTGATGATGGCTCTCCTTCAAAAACAGACATTGTCATTCAATGATGCATTAAAATATCTCAAATCCTAAGTGACTGTCAAAAAAAAAAAAAAAAAAACCCCTCTTGAAAGAATCTCGGAAGGATGGAGTCCATTTTAGAGGAAAATAATGAGTTGTGTGGATGAAAAGCTCATCTTTAAGAAAACCTAAAACTGCTTTCCCAAGAAGCCAGAAGGTGAAAATAGTAGTGCAGGAACCAAAGGAACAAATAAAAATGTTTAACAACTCTAACATGCAAATGGTACAAGTTGTAAGTGACTGAAAACCACTTATGGTCCCTAATTAGATTAGATTACTAGCTTTCTTTAGAATCAGAATATGGAAGCCACTATTGATAATCTTTATCAATCAAAAGTCGACTTGAAAAAAAACCTCATTGATGGTGTTAACTTAAATGTTTCCTTTAATAAGGCTTGAAGAAGAAAAACAAAAGATATTTTTAAAGTTTCTGTGAAGAAAATAAAAGAAGCACTTAGAGTTCAAATGAAAAGTTTCCCAACTGGGCAAACATTTATAGTCTGAAATGCACAGCTTGAAAATGAAATTCAAAAGCCTCAGCTCAAACTTCAGATAGTGCTTGAATTGCATCAAGAACACGTAATGCAACTTTGCAGAAAATTAATGGAGGAGGGAATTTACCACTTACAAGAGAGAAACCAAAAAATTTCCCAAAATATATAAAAACATGGCCACATACATCTGCAGACAGCTCCTACAGGGAGATGGCTGAAAGCCTGGGGTAATAATAAACTCCTTCTATCAAAGGAGTATTCTCTGCCATGAGGAAAAAAACTCTAGAAAGATCGTTGGAGCTTTGTGAACTAACAAGATGTTCAAAGAGCCATGAAGAGAAAATGGTCACAACAGTCAAAATTTGGTGGAAGTAGAGTTTAAGTTTCAGTTTTCTCCAGGTGGCGCCTTTTGTCATTGCAGTTCCACATACAGTCCCAGGCAGAGGCCAGAGAGGATCAGGAGATCCGCTAGACTCTCAGGTCCTCAGAGAAGGAGGATTGCATTGTGAGGACTCAAGGATCTGGTGTCACATACAGGCTGACAGCTTTCACAGCTGCCGACTCTGAACATCTACAAGATATTTGACTGTGTTTTCTCCCTTAAAAATAACTTTATTTCTTTTTCGTTTAATTTCAGTTATTTAATTCATGCTACATTTGCTGTTATTGAAGTTTGATAGAATCATATTTTCCCAAAATACTGTTTTGTGAATATAGGTGGTTTAAATATAATGCTTATGAACATATTATTTCAACTTCCTTGAACCCTCTAGAATTAAACAGTTTAATTGCATTAAACAGGCCACTACTCCTTAAACCACAAACCACTGTTACATGACCAGGTGGGGCGATTTGAAACAGCAAACCATTTTTATATGCTAAGAGATGTTACTTAAAATACCTAAAAATAACAATATTTACCTCAATAAGTTTTCATTGGTTTTAAAAGCAACACGCATACACGCAAACACACACACACACACTCTAGTTAAACAATTTTTGTTGATTTAGCCCTAAATCCATAGATTAATCTGGAAGATTGGACATTTTGCAACCATTTGCTTTGTGTTTTGTAATTTCCTTTTCATCTTTGTTATTTTGTTTAGGATAACCCTATAGTGTTTAAATATTTCTAGGTATTATGAAGTCAAACTAAGAATTTTCACTTAAAAAATTAATCTAATTTACTTATTTTATATCAAATGAATTCATCCCAGATTTTTAATTTAGTTGTTAAGCATTCTGGATGTATTTTTCATAGGAACATTATCAGATCACCACTTGATAAGAACACAGTTTTGAAAGTATCTTTCATTTCACGTTGGAGAAGAACACTTGACCAGAAGAGAACGAGGAGGCAGATGGTGGCTTCTGTGAGAATGATGAAGAAGACTCACAGACACTTCCAAGGTCTGCAGCATTGGTGGTAGTGGTTTCCTATTTCATACTTTCTTTTATGTGAGTCACACTGCATTTATTTGCCACAATTTCATTTTCATAACATAGGAATGGATCCGAGAGAGAGAGAGAGAAAGATTCCTTAAGGCTAGTGGGCACAACCTGTGTACAGTAGAAAGATGTGGTTATAGAGGTGAGAAAGCAGTTGCCTGAGGTAGAATTAACTGGATAGTGACAAGTAAAATGGCAAAGAGTAGGCCTCTCACTGAGGGTTTGGGCTTATCAAACAAAATCTTGATCCTTTCTCACATGATTAAGTGTCTTTTCAAGAAGATATGATATCCTCAACGTTTATAGACACTCTGCTGTGTCTTATACTGCCTATTCATATATCTAGCTTCAATTTGTTCATTTTTTGCTTGTTTTGTTTTGGTTTTTACTATAATCTTTTCTGGACACACTAATGGCAGGGCTATGAATTACTTTTTTTGTAGGAGTCAGAGGGTGAAGCACATCCAAATTGGATCTGTTCACTGTGGTTTTCTTTTTCTTTTTTTATTACTATACTTTAAGTTCCGGGGTACATGTGAAAAATGTGCAGGTTTGTTACATAGTTATACATGTGCCATGGTGGTTTGCTGCACCCATCAACCATCATCTACATTAGATATTTCTCCTAATGCTATCCCTCCCTTAGCCCCCTGACCCCCCAACAGGCCCCAGTGTGTGATGTTCCCCTCCCTGTGTCCATGTATTCACATTGGTCAACTCCCACTTATGAGTGAGAACATGGGATGTTTGGTTTTCTGTTGTTGTGTTAGTTTGCTGAGAATGATGGTTTCCAGCTTCATCCATGTCCCTGCAAAGGATGTGAACTCATCCTTTTTTATGACTGCATAGTATTCCACGGTGTATATGTGCCACATTTTCTTTATCCAGTCTATCATTGATGGGTGTTTAGGTTGGTTCCAAGTCTTCACTATTGTGTTCACTGTGTTTTATGAGTCACCTACCTCTACAGTTTCTCCATTTCTTTTTTGATATTGCTCAAATATTGACAACTGCATAGGAAGATATGTACACTCCTATATATAGATGATTTTTAAAAAGCATTATCTCAAAAGTTATTTTCTTTTGCTACCTACTATTAGAATGAATGAGCAAATTTCAATTTTTCTTACACAAAAATCATTTGGCAGATGTCCTCTCTTAACTAATACAACAAACTATTTTTCCCCCTTTACTTAGGCCTGCATAATGGAACTATGTTATTTTGACAGGTTTATGTAAGGGTAATTATTGGTAAACTTTTTGCAAAGTGGCTATAATGATTACCTTCCTGTATTTACCCGCTTTGCAGCTCCTGCCATCAATAGATGGAGTCTGTTTCTTTGCTACTTGAGTCTGGGTGGCCTTGTACCCTGCTTTTACCAATAGAATGTGTGGAAGTTGCTGTAGGCCATTGCTGAACCTGGGCCTCTAGAGCAGGGGTTCCCAATCCCCACACTACAGACTGGGACTGGTCAGTGGCCCATTAGGAACTGGGCTACACCACAGGAGGTGAGCGGCAGGCGAGGAAGCGAGGCTTCATCTGTATTTACAGCCACTCTTCATTGCTTGCATTATCGCCTGAGCTCCACCTCCTGTAAGATTAGTGGTGGCATTAGATTCTCACAGGAGTGCAAACCCTATTGTGAACTGTGCATGCAAGGAATCTAGGTTGCACTGTCCTTATGAGAATCTAATGCCTGATGATATGTCACTGTCTCCTGTCACCCCCAGATGGGACCATCTAGTTGCAGGAAAATAAGCTCATAATGATTCTACATTATGTTGAGTTGTATACTTATTCATTTTGTATTACAATGTAATAATAAAATAAATAAAGTGCACAATAAATGTATTGTGTTTGGATCATTCTGAAACAATCCCCCCATCCCAGTCTGTGGAAAATTTGTCTTCCACAAAACCAGTCCCTGGTACCAAAAAGGTTGGGGATCACTGCTCTAGAGGGCCTTGCATGTCTGTGATTTCTTTCTCAGGATGATTAAACTCCTTAAGAACAAGCCTGGCTGAGCCTGCTAGAGGATGAGAGACCAAGTGGCAAAGTGACAAGAGTGATCCCAACTAAGTCTCCAGAGACTGAGAGCCCGGCCAAGATGAGTAAAACTAGCTAAGCCACTTACCTGACCAGTAGCTAGCAACCAGTGCATTAAGAACCCAGCCAAGATGAGAAAACTTGCCTGCCTGATCCCAGTTTAAACTGCTGACCTTAAACAGCATGAGCTAAATAAATGGCTGTTTCAAAGCACTGCATTTTAGAATGGTCTATTGTATCACAAAAGCTTGCTGATATAGGAACTAGCATTGTTCATTGGTTCATTCTTTCTTTTATTCAACAAATATTTATTTCTGGCCTACTCAAAACCAACCCAGGTTTGACACATTTTTCCTAATCTTCAGAGGTTTGTTCTCATTTTATAAAGATGAAATGGAAGGGCAGAGAGATAAATTGACTTGCTGAGGACCACACAACTAGTAGGAGCAGAGCCAGGATCTGAAGCTAGGAATGTTGAAAGGCTCATTAACCTGCCCCCACCAACAATGTTATCACTAAAAAGGTAGGTTACGAAAAAGTTGATGTTCTCTGGGAGCAATGGAATATTTTAGGCCCAAATTGTCAAACTTATGCTCTATTATGACATTGAAGCCATCATGGATCACTTGTTTATGTACTGGAACAGACTTAAGACTAAATTTTGAGAAAAAGTCTGACTTCTTCTGAGAGTACCACATAGCCACCTCCAAGTAGCTGTTGAATACAAGGCCATTGAGAGCTGGTTAGACTATCTTATTATCACAAAAATATCACCCTTACCATAGACTCACTATCTAAAGTATATTTATGTCAATAAATTAAGTAGAATAGCTTCACTTCCTGTCCTCATCCAAAAATACAAACTCTGCCCAGATAGCAACATTGATTCTACTCTTAATGAAGCTCATTAAAAGATGGAATATTTATATATCTAAGTAGGATTGTTTCAGGAAAAGTAATCCAAGTACTGCAAGGTTTAGACTTTATTTTAGAATCATGTTCAAATTCCTCTGTCCATTTGGAAAAGGATGGGGGTGAGTCTAACCAACAGTGTTCCATTGGGTCATAGACCTGATGCATGGAATGTATTTTACCTAATTACTGCAGGAAATGCTGAGAGCTAGAGATCTACAGAACTTGAAGCCAAAGTTGCAGTTGAAGCCAAGACAATATGGTCCAGAAACAGATACTGCAATATGGGAATTACGTAGAGAAACCAGAGGAGGGAGATAGTGCATCAAGAGATCAAGTAGAGGTTAAAAGTAACCCTAGCATTTAAATGTTGCCCACAGCTAACTTTTTTTTTTTTTTTTTGAGACAGAGTCTCACTCTGTCACCCAGTGTGGAGTGCAGTAGCGTGATCTCGGCTCACTGCAGTCTCCACCTCCGGGATTGAAGGGATGCACCTGCCTCAGCCTCCCTAGTAGCTGGAATTAAAGGTGCCTGCCACCATGCCTGGCTAATTTTTTTTTTTTTTTTTTTTTGTATTTTTAGAAGAGATGGGGTTTCGCCACGTTGGCCAGGCTGGTCTCAAACTCCTGACCTCAAGTGATCCACCCACCTCGGCCTCCCAAAGTGCTGGGATTACAGGTGTGAGCCATCATGCCCAGCCACCCACAGCTAACATTTTGATGGAGGACAGTCTCTGAGTAAATAAAATAAAAGTGAGACCTGAAGAGTACATTAAAATGTTAGCCCTTCAATTGTCACTTTTATCTTATCTACTCAGAGACTGTCCTCAATCACTGTAACTGAAGTACCTCCCACTCACTTTTAAAATCGATATCATAGACTTGTGTTTCTTCGCACTTACTACAATTTTATGTATAGGTAGGTAATTTACTCAATGTATTACCTCTTTCCCTTTTAAACTATAAGTCCTCTAAGGTCAGGGGCCAATCTGTTTTGTTTATTCCTAGTTTTCTCATAGACCTCAGGACATAGTTGGTGCTCAAGTATTTCTTGAATAAATAAATGTGTAATTACTGATCATCTTAAAAAGGCAAAGGAAGAAATAAAAAGCTCTAAAAGCTTTGTACATAGAAGATCAATGCTTCTTAAACATTTATATGCACATGAATCACCTGGTAATGTTGTTAAAATGCAGACTTTGGTTTAGTAGTTATGGGATAGAGTCTGAGACTCTGCATTTTTACAAGCCCACAGGTGATGCCCATGTTACTGGTGCAGAGACCACACTTTGAAAAGCAGGGGCCTAGATCATGATTCATTATGATTGCCATTTCTGATCCAATCTAGCCTTTTTCATAGAGATACTTCAAAAGTGTCTTAGAAAGCTCATTTCCACCTTTACTCTCAGGCTAATATTGAGGAAATTGCCTATTAAATTATCCAGTGCCTCCTATATGAATCTTAATGTGAAAATTAAGAAGTTAGAGTTAGGGAACATGGTTTCTCCTGAGAAACTTGTATGTTTTCTCCTCTTTTACAAAAATAAATAAATAAACTAAGTAGTTAAGCTTGTATCCTTTTTTATTCCAACCATCAGGAAATTCAAAGCCAAATTTGTAGCAGAAATATAAAAACTTTATTGACCTACAGGCCGGAGTATTTCTGTTTTATTTCTCAACTGCTCTTCAATTTCTAATTTATATTTCACCTTGTGTAGGTGAAATATGTATGTAGCATTTTTAAATAAATATTCATGGAAATGAGAGCGAGCTGAAATTTCAGCAGTTGGTGAATTTGATTCAACAGACAAAAAACATGGCCTAAACAGAGGTAAGAATATCGAGAGAGTTAAATAATAGGGCTGGAACAAAGGACTCAATAGATTAGCCAAACCACTTATAAACATTTTCTGTGATATGGGAGCAACACCATAATATTTTGTTGTTATAATACGCAGGTGATAGTAACTAAAATAATCAAGTGAGATTCCAACGCCAGAGCAATATTGCCAATAACATATACTAGATTTCAATGCTCTGCTAGTTTCTCCTTTGAGACTGTAAGCTCCAAGGCAAAAGGAGAGTCTCTTATTTGTCTTTGCTCTCCTTAGTGCCTAGACTTGCAGCAGTTGATGTTTTGTAAGTACTTAAATATTTTAGAATGAATTAATGAGTGAAGCTGTTTTCAACCTAAAAAAATCAATGTATCACTCATTTTAAGATCCTTATGTGCATAAACCGGTAGCTTCTGATTTGTTTTCAGCTGCCTAGGTACATACGCGTTTCTCTTCCAAATCAGGGTATTTTTAATGGATTCCAGTGTTACTTTCTTTGTTAGTATGACAAAATATTGTAATTTGTTTCTCTATTTTGGTTTTCCAGGCAGTCTTAAAATACATATTAAATAAATCCTTGATCAATCAGAAAATAAATATTCTCTTTTTTCCCAACTTTTATTTTGGGCTTGAGGGGTACATGTGCAAATTTGCTACATGAGTAAATTGCATGTTGCTGACATGTGGTGTATGAATGATCCCACATCCAAGTAGTAAGCAAAAATGAATATTTTCTGAGCAAATATTTGATGAATTCTGTTTCTCAGTTGGATGGTATCTGACGAATAAGACTGTGAATACAACTGTGAAACACATTCACTTTTTAAAGATGAAATCATGACAAGTTCATTTAGTTTCTCATTGAAAGACATACTTTAAACCTACTAGAATTCTTTGAAAAAAATGCTAACATCTGTAAACTGGAAGATAAACTTGTGACCCATTCCAAACTATAAAAATTAAGCTAAACTTTTTGGATTTATTCCTGATGTGTTGGTTCATTTTTATTTTCTCTACGGTAGGCTCTAAGGAGAAATACACACATATACATATATATGTGTGTATATATATATATACACATATATGTGTGTGTGTGTGTATATATATATATATATAATATTCCAACTTTCTTAGTCTCTACATCCCAAAATCATTAGATAGTCAAAGCTTCTGTATTTCAAATATTGGAACATCCAGAAGATTTGGAAGTACAGATGAGGCAGGGGATCTAGGGAGCTCCCTCTCCACCTTACACATTCCAGTCACCACATATTTTCAAAGGACTCCTGAAATTTGCCAAGGATGGGCCTAGGTGGTGCTTAAAACATACATACATACATACATACATATATACATACATGCGTGTGTGTGTGTGTGTATATATATATATATAAAAATAAAATAGAGTTTCTTCTCCCAAGAAGCCAATAATAAATACAGCAAAAGAGGTAATACATCAATTCAGTCTTAACAAATGCCACAGAAAACTAGCATGTTCCATAGAGTAAGGAAAGGTAGATCACAACTGATTGATACGATCAATGAATGACTCATGGAGAAGGTAGCATTTTAGCATTTAGGGTCTTAAAATGGGCTTGTTTCAAAACTTATAATGACATGAGTTATATGGAACATTTTATATTTGCTAATTGGGTAGAACCCGGAATTCAGCAGGTCATTTTCAATATTTCTATATGTTGCTACTAATGTTAGGGAAAGCTTATTTGAGCAGCAGAGTGAAGACTACAACCTCCATTTTCCACTTTAACCTAATTTTCTTGCCATTATGCCATACTACCTTTCAACTAGTAAAGTATGGGTTATCATATTACTGTTCATATTTTTTCACTTGCCAAATTTTGGAGTCTATCAAAAAATCACATTAACAAAAATAAACCTGCCATCTCCCACTCAGAAAAAAAAAAAGCAGATGAGGCAAAGTTGGCAGTGGATTCACTTTCAAACTATTACTGAACAACATTCAAAAATTCTAATAATTAACATTTCTGAACATTTACTTTAAGCAAAGATCTCCATTAAGCACCTTATAAATGCATCACTTCATTTAATAATCACAACCGTCCTAAGAGGCAGGCTTCTTTTTTTTTTATTTTTTATTTTTTATTTTGACGAGTCTTGCTGCTGTGGGTCGCCACTGGAATGCAATGGTGCGATCTCGGCTCACTGCAACCTCCCCCTCCCGGGTTCCAGCAATTCTCCTGCCTCAGCCTCCCAAGTAGTTGAGATTACAGGAGCCCGCTATCACTCCCGGCTAATTTTTGTATTTTTAGTAGAGACGGGGTTTCACCATGTTGGCCAGGCTGGTCTCCAACTCCTGACCTCAGGTGATCCACCCCTTTCGGCCTCCCAAAGTGCTGGGATTACAGGCGTGGGCCACAGCGCCCGGCAGAGGCAGGCATTATCATTAATCTCTTATACAGATGAAGATGCTTAGGTGCATGAAATTAAGAACTTACCCACTATCACCCACGGAAAAAGAGAAGAGTTGGGGTTTGAATCCACGCAAGAGCCCACGCCCTTAATCATTAAGCCACCAAGATATAACTCTGTAGATGGGAAACCATATCTATTAACTGGCTCTGGAATTTTAAAAGCCAATTTTATAAGTTACAAAAATAGATATGGATAATTATTTATTCAATGGAGCTGACTCACAATTCAGAACACCCAATGTGATTTATTCTTTGGTTGGGGAAACAATTATTGATCCGGTGTTGATTCGTGTTCTGGAAACCACACGAAAATACCTAAGCAGCCGCAGATGCTGAGCGGAGCTGGGCCAAGTTGGTAAGAACTGCTGGTGGTAGGAGCTCCAGCATAGCGCACAGGGCGGGCCCAGAGAAAGGAGGGCCCATTGTTGGGGGATTCGGCTTCCGGAGGAGGGGACAACATTCAGGAGTGTACCAGGCCCCAGAGGCAGCGGCAAGGGAGACTGTGGGGAACTGGGAGCAACAGCAGGTACACTCCAAACTCTATTGACGGTTCGAAATTCCCGCTTTCTGCATAGAGATGCTTTTCTTCGTATTTCCTTACAGTGCTCTGGGTCCATTACAGGCTTTTCTTTCCAGACACTTCTCTCACATCCGCGGGTCCTCGGCCCCCATCCTTTATTTTTGCTAGGCCGCTAAGGACGCTAGAAAGCGATTAGAAACTCGCGCTTTTTCCATAGAGATGCTTTTCTTCGTATCTCCTTACAGTGCTCTGGGTCCATACTGGTTTTTGTCTCAGGCACTTCTCTCACATCCACGGGTCCTCGGCCCCCATCCTTTATTTCTGCTAGGTCCCTAAGGACACTAGGATGCCGGGGAGGGAGCCAGTGGACCCAGGCTTCAGGACTGAGAGTGAATTCTTGCGGGGAGGTGAGGAGGAAAGAGGAGGGACCAGAGCGTGGGGCAGGCGAGTGGCGAAGGACCAACTGTGTGGGGTAGGGAAGAGGACGAGCCCCGGGACTCAAGCCAGCAGACAGGAGGACCCAAAAGGAAACGGAACTGTCACTCTCCTGTGGGGATGGTTGAAGCCAGCGGGCAAGAGGACAAAGAAGGAAATGGGACTTTCACTTGCCTGTGGGGACGGTTGAAGCTGAGCCTTGAAGGTCACAAATCAGTCTCTGCTGCTCACTAAGGAATTTGACAAGCACTGAATCACCAGCTTGACACCGAATTTCACAGGGCAAGACCATATTCACTGAAAGGATCTTGACCTAAGAAATCAGAAGAGCAGGCAATGAAGATACCTAGAAATGAATTGCCTGGCTCTGCCAGTACGGCAAAAGGGATATCATGCAATGATAGCAAATGGAATATTAGTGATGGTTTTATAAGGAAATAACAGGGTCTTCTTTGGGGGAAGGAGTTGAGAGAAAATCAAGCTCAAATTTAAATGCATTTATTTCAAGAGCCAGATTCTGAGACAAAACCCTAGTAAAACCTTTTTTATTTAAAAGGTTAGGTACCAAAAAAAAAAGTTGAGGGTGGAGGGAGTTTCCATTAACTACTTCAGATTACCATGTAGCACTATTAAAGAATAACAGTACTATCAAATAGCAATTATTTTTAATTTTACTCCAAAAGGAATTTTACTGTATCATGGGAGGCTATTAACAAATATTTTTCTGCTGTAAGGATCAAGTTTTAACTATTTAAGGGATTTTATATGTAGTTGTACTTGCATATGTCATACATAAGATAATAATTCGAGATAATAATTCAAGAAACAAAATATACAGCTAAAATTCTCTGAGATTTAAAAACCATTAATAATGCTAATGCAAAATAATATTTCAAAAGAAGAAAATGAGATATCTTGATGAAGTAACATATTGTCAAGCAATATCTGTTTTGGTTAACTTCCTTTTAAACAATAATATGCCCCCAAATTGCTTTGAGTAACTACATCAGGAATTTTACTTACATTTTACTTTGGACTAGTTACCGCTTTCACACACCATACATTGGTTCATGTTTTTTCCTCAACTTAACATCCCTGAATTTCAAACTTGTATTTTCCCTTTCTTCTTTGCTATAGAAAAATCTAAAGACAAGTGTCTCATACTTGTTTACATTACATCTGAAGATGTAAACTCATCCAGTCAGAATGGATAAATTGACTTTTGCAAAGTAGCCAGCATTTACATTCTGGGATTCTGAAGAATTTTTGATGATTGATTTCATAGGACTAAAACTGAAACTCTTATTCTTCAGCAGTTAGCTGGCTATCCCCAAAGGTTAATCCCTTATACAAAATTACAAGACAATAGAAATGCAGAGAGATTGCTTTGAGCACATTAATTTCCATGCATCTTTTATTTACCAGTTTACCAAACAAAATATAAGAAATAAGCATAACAGCAGAAAACATTTGTGACATGATAGTTAAACAAGTATTTTTAACATCTTAAATTAATATGTTACAGTTAAAAGTAACATCTTACAGTTAAAAGTCATGCCTCAGATTTAATATTGCATTAGCTTTTAATGCAGTAAAGAAACAAATATAAGTAAGTCAACTGGGGTGTGGGTGGTAAGGAGTGGAAAAGACAATGCATTTGACCACTGTTAATATTGGTTATAACAAAAATTCTCTGAGTGCAATGGAGCCCAACTAGGTGCCCTATGAGTTGAATATAGAAATGTTAGTATTTGAGCTATGAACACTATTGTGATGCTTTAGATCTTATTTATTTATTTAACACTATCTACTGTTTACTACTTTCAAGCATGGACCAAAGCAGTGAAGGATGTATGAAAAAGATTAGCAGTGTGAATCTTGACAAACTTATAAATGACTTCTCACAGATAGAAAAGGTATGTAAAGATAGAAAACAATTCTACTATATAGGGATACATGGAACAGATTTTGCCAAGGGAAGAAGTTGGGAAGAAAGAAAAATATACCAAAAAATGATCAAGATAATAATATATTTTGCTATGCTCCTCTCTCTCATTTTAAAACTCCATGTTTAAAATATATCTGGCTTGGATTCATTTGTACTAATATATCAAAATGTCCCTATGACAGGGGAACAAATAATTTATGTACTTTTGCCAAAGTCAAACAGAAAATACATATAGTAGTCCCCTTATCTGAGGTTTTGCTCTCTACAGTTTCAGCCACCTAAGGTCAACAGTGGTCCAAAACTATTAAATGGGAAATTCCCAAAATAAACAATTCATAAATTTTAAATTCTGCACCATTCTGAGTAGCACGATGAAATCTTCCATTGTCTCTCTCAGTCCTGCCCAGGATGTGATTCATCCTTTTGACCAGTGTATCCATGTTGTATTATAGACCACTTGTCTGTTAGTCACTTGGTAGCCACCTCGGTTATCAGAAGGGTGAGTACAGTACAATAAGATAATTTCAGAGACAGAGACCACATTTATGTAAATTTTACTACAGTATATTACAATTGTTCTATTTTATTATTAGTTATTGTTATTAACCTCTTACTGTGCCTAATTTATAAATTAAACTTTATCATAGTTATGTATGTAGAGGTAAAAACATACTATATATAGGGTTCAGTACTATCTGTGGTTTCAAGCATCCACTGGAGGTCACGAACATATCCTTCCATGGATAAAAGGGAGTTGCTATACTTGAAAGCCTACATTGTCCAGGCAGGGCACGGTGGCTCACTCTTGTAATCCTAGCACTTTGGGATGCCGAGGTGGGTGGATCACGAGGTCAGGATATCGAGACCATCCTGGCTAACACGGTGAAACCCCGTCTCTACTAAAAATACAAAAAATTAGCCGGGCGTGGTGGCGGGCTCCTATAGTCCCAGCTACTCCGGAGGCTGACGCAGGAGAATAGCGTGAACCCGGGAGGCGCAGCTTGCAGTGAGCCGAGATCACGCCACTGCACTCCAGTCTGGGCGACAGAGCGAGACTCCGTCTCAAAAAAAAAAAAAGAAAGCCTACATTGTCCATAAACTCAGGAATGGTTTTAGTAAACATTGAAGTAAATGTATATTTCAGTCTGTTCTTATAACTACTCATTTTTTAGTATTTCCTCTTCTATCTGTTCCATTTTCCTTCTTTTTTGCCTAAAAGCAAAGCCATTTAAAGTCTGTCTCCCCAACTCTGGACAAATGGTAGACCAAACCTACAAGTGTATATTGGGTTTATCCTCCCTCCTCTGCCTTCAATAGCTGTTGAAAAATGTAGGTGGTTAAATGAAAGAATTGGGAAGTGACTTTGTGAAGCAAGAGTGGGAGGGAGGCTAATATCTACTTCTGTTTTCTCTTCTTTTCTTATAATTCTTTTCTATTCCTTCTTTTCCTCAGCACACATACACAAATGTCATAATGAAAGAATTTTTATGATCATGCGTATTTTGAAGTAACATTATGAGCTTTTTTTAAACGTGAAGTTAAGTGTTCTTAACCGAGTGATTCCTAACATAATAAGAGATAAAAGAGAAAGGAATAAGAAGCATTTTTGGTGGGAAAGGAGTTAGTGCAATGATTTTGGAAATTAATTTAGAAATATCTGTCATATTCTCAAACACTTTAAATAAGAAATAATTGTTCATTTTTGAGGTGATGATGGTATTGTGGCCATATTTTGAAAGAGTCATCTCTTGGAGATACATATGGATGGTAATATTAATAGATGAAATAACATAGTGTCAGAGAGTTGCTTTGAGATCAATTCAAAAGTGGTGAGACTAGGGCGGTGGATGGAGATACAGATGATATAAGACTGTTCATGAGTTGATTCTTGAAGCTATTTGAAGAGTATATGGAGGCTTATTATACTATTCACAAAAATACCCAAGAGATATGGTCAAGAATGTTTAACCATTACAAAAAGTAGAATATGGCCTCTCTCTCTCTCTCTCAATAAGAGACTGGTTAAATAAATTACAGCATATTCAAAAGTGAAACTCAATGTAGCTGTTAAAAAGAATGAGGTAGGCCAGGTGCGGTAGCTCACGCCTGTAATCCCAACACTTTGGGAGGCCGAGGCAGGTAGATTGCCTGAGCTCAGGATTTTGAGACCAGCCTGGGCAACATGGTGAAACCCTGTCTCTACTAAAATACAAAAAGTTAGCCGGGTGTGGTGGCGTGCCCCTATAATCCCAGCTACTCAGGAGGCTGAAGCAGGAGAACTGCTAGAGCCCAGGAGGCAGAGGTTGCAGTGAGCCAAGATTGCTCCACTGCACTCCAGCCTGGGCGACAGAGTGAGACTTCATCTCAAAAAAAAAAAAAAAAAGAATGAGGTAGATCTATGTGGGTTTACATGACATCATCTCCCAGATAATAGTACTAAGTGGAATAGCCAAGGCACAGAACAGAATATAATATGATTTCTTTCTATAGCTGTACAGTCATAAAATATTTTGGAAACATATATAAGGAATTGTTAACCATGGGACTGAGAGTTGAATAGTTGGAAAGAAAGTGGTTCAAGTTAGGTCATATTTTTACTTTTCATTTATAACTGCTAGTCTGTTTTAATATTTTACCATGTTTTTTTTTTTTTTTTTTTTAATATTTTACCATGTTACTTTTTAATTTGAAAATATATTGGGAAGTGGGCTTATTTAAAATATAGTCATATATTGCTCAATGACAAGGATATGTTCTGAGAAATGCATTATTAGGCAATTTTGTCATTGTGTGAATGTTATAGAGTATATTTACACAAACCTAAATGGTGTAGCCTATTACACACCTAGGCTTTATGGTATAGCCTACTGCTCCTAGGCTACAAACCTGGACAGCATGTTACTGTACTGAATATTGGAGGCAATTATAACATAATGGTAAGTATTTGTATATCCAAACTGAGAAAAGGTAGAGTAAAAATATGGTATAAAAGATAAAATTGTTACACTTGTATAGGGCAGCTCCATTATAATCTTGTGGCACCACTGTTATATATGCAGTCTGTTCTTGATCAAAATGTCTTTATGCAGTACATGACTGTATATGTATTTTTTATTAGACTTTCAAATATTAAGTGGTTTGTATTTTCATTAGTCTGCATATACTTAATAAAAAATTAAACTAGCAGCATTGATTTGTTAATAATAAGTATTCTATTTCTTCTACAGAAAATGGTGGAAACCAATGGAAAGAATAATATACTGGATATTCAGTTGGAAAAGAGTAACTGTCTATTAAAAGTAATGCAAGCAAAGGAGGTCTCAATTAAAGAAGGTTAGTTATTTGCTGCCTGAGGAATGCTAATTCTAATGAAAGTGTTTTTCAGTTCAACAGTGATTAATATTACACCATATATTTGTAAAGTGTTTTAAGTCCACATAGAATTTTCCAAACTATCATCTCATTTATATCCTTATTATAGCCGTGAAAGACATGTAAGACGGGTATTATTACTCTACCTCACCAATGAAGAAACATAGAATGAGACAAGTTAAATAATCTTTCTGAGACTGCTCAACTTTCTGAGGCCAATAAGAAATGGCCAATTGAAGTCTCAATATAGGCCTATAAAAACCATAGGGAAAAAAATTAAGTTGAATTTCTACCTTATAATTACATCAAAATAAATGTCAAATGTGTCAAAAATTTGTGTTAAAAATGAAGCTGTACACATATATTGATTTGCCCTGCCAACTGAGAGAGCCTAGAGGCAATAATACCCCACTGACATTAAGCATACCTGGTTCCCAGATCTTGGTTCCTTATACCATTCTCTAATAAAAGGAACCAAGGTTTTTTGAGACATGGCTGATTATAGCACTGGGGCAGGAAATATGCACGATAAGCCTCAAGCATCTTGTAAGGGCAGAAAGTAAGAAAGTCCTCAAAAAGAAAAAAACAAACAAAAAAAAGCACCCCACAGTGATGGGAGTTTGTTAAAAGTGAGACAAAAGCCAACTGAAAGAGCCAAAGCTGGAACAACGTGAGCTAGCCCAAAGTATAAAATAAACATCCATAAATCCTTACTGATATAAATAAATGATTTAATAAATAAACAATTGGGGAAGAAGAGATACATATTCTGTGCAGAAGAATTACAAATGACTTTTGTAGATATTTTGCCCTCAAGGAGGAAGAGCATGGCTCCACACTCATTAATCGTGGGCTCAGTGTAGTCACTTTCTTTACTATAGTGAAGACACAGTATGGAAAGGGTGAGGGTAGGGGAAAAGTAACTACAAAGTGGAGAAGCCTGACAAATACTACCTCAGCTACATGATCAAGATCAACATAAATTGTTATATCATATTGATAGTATATACTCTTGATAAGATACAATAAAGATGGCACTTCTGAGGTCTTTCTCCCCAAAACCCATAACACTAGACTAATCATGAGATAAATATCAGAAAAATTCTCATACAGAGACATTACAAAATACCTCATCAGTATTTGCAAAACTGTCAGAGTCATCAAAACTAAGGAAACTCTGAGAAATTATCACAGCCAAGGTTTGAAGATATAGCCCTAAAAAGTAAAGTTTATTAAAAGTTAAAAAGATGAAACCACAGAAAAACTAGAAGAGAAATGTAGGGTTTTTATTTTTATAATGGAGAAGGACTTTATAAGTGTATGATACAGCATATAGAAACAATGAAAGAAAGATTTGTACTTTTGACTCTAAAAAACTAATAAACTTTTTGGAGCAGTTTTAGGTTTACAGAAAAAAATCGAGTGAAAGTACAGAGAGTTTCCATATACTCTCTCACCCCACCACTTCCCTATTATTAATATCTTGCATTAGTGTGGTACATTTGTTACAGCAGATGTGCCAACTGATCCACTATTATTAACTAAATTTCAGCCAGGCATGGTGGCTCACACCTGTAATCCCAGCACTTTTGGAGGCCGAGGAGGGTGGATCATGAGGTCAGGAGTTCAAGACCAGACTGTCCAAGATGGTGAAACCCCGTCACTACTAAAAATGCAAAAATTAGCCGGGCATGGTGGCAGGCGCCTGTAATCCCAGCTACTTGGGAGGCTGAGGGAGGAGACTTGCTTGTATATTCAAACATTTAAAGGAGAAATAATACCAATCCTACTCAAACTGTTCCGAAAAATAGAGGAGGAGGAGAGAATACTTCCACACTCATTCTACAAGGCTGATATTACCCTGATACCAAAATCAGACAAAGACACATAAAAAAAAATAATAACTACAAGCTAATATCTCTGATGAATACTGATGTAAAAATCCTCAAAGTACTAGCAAACCAAATTCAACAATACATTAGAAAGATCTTTCATCATGACCAAGTGGGATTCATCCCTTGGATGCAAGGATGGTTCAACATATGCAAATCAACCAATGTGTTACATCATATCAACAGAATGAAGGCTAAAAATTATATGACCATTTCAATTGATGCTGAAAAAGGATTTGATAAAATTCAACATTCCTTCATGATAAAAACCCTCAAAAAACTGAGATAGAAGAAACATAACTCAACATAATAAAAGCAATATATGACAGACCCAAAGCTAGTACCATACTGAATGGGGAAAAACTGAAAGCCTCTCCTCTAAGATCTGGAACATGACAAGAATGTCCACTGTCACCACTGTTATTCAACATAGTACTGGAAGTCCTAGCTAGAGCAATTAGACAAGAGAAGGATATAAAGGGCATCCAAACTGGAAAGGAAGAAGTCAAATTATTCTTGTTTGCAGATGGTATGGACTTACAATTGGAAAAACCTGAAGACTCAACAAGAAAACTATTAGAATAAACAACTTCAGTAGAGTTGCAGAATACAAAATCAACATACAAAACTCTGTAACATTTTTATATGCCAACAGTGAACAACCTAAAATAGAAATTTAAAAAGTAATCCCATTTACAATAGCTACAAATAAAATTGAATACCTAGGAATTAACCAACAAGTGAAAGATCTCTATAATGAAAACTGTAAAATACTGATGAAAGAAATTGAAGAGGACACCAAAAAATGGAAAAATATTCCATGTTCTTGGATTGGAAGAATCAATATTGTTAAAATCCCCATACTACTCAAAGGAATCTACAGATTCAATGCAATGCCTATCAAAATACCAGTGGCATTCTTCAAAGAAACAGAAAAAACGATCTGAAAATTTGTGTTGAACCACAAAAGACCCAGAATAGCCAAAGCTGTCCTAAGCAAAATGAAAAAAACTGGAGGAATCATATTACCTGACTTCAAATTATACTACAGAGCTACAGTAAGCAAAACAGTATGATACTGGCATAAAAACAGACACATAGACCAATGTAATAGAATAGAGAACCCATGAACAAATCCACACATCTATAGTGAGCTCATTTTTGACAAAGATGCCAAGAACATACACTGGGGAAAAGACAGTCTCTTCAATAACTGGTGCTGGGAAAACTGGATATTCATATGCAGAAGAATGAAACTAGATTCCTGTCTCTCACCATATACAAAAATAAAATCAAAATGGATTAAAAACTTAAATCTAAGACCTCAAACTATGAAACTGTTACAGGAAGACATCAGGGAAGGTCTCCAGGACATTGGTCTGGGCAAAGTCTCCAGGACATTGGTCTGGGCAAAGATTTCTTGAGCAATAACCCACAAGCACAAGAAACCAAAGCAAACACAGACAAATGGGATCACATCAAGCTTAAAAGCTTCTACACAGCACAGGATACAATCAACAAAGTGAAGAGACAACCCACAGAATGGGAAAAAATATTTGCAAACTACCCCTCTGACAAGGGATTAATAACTAGAATGTATAAGGAGCTCAAACACCGCTATAAGAAAAAAATCTAATAATCCAATCCAAAAATGGGCAAAAGATTTGAATAGACATTTCTCAGAAGAAGACATACAAATGGTAAACAGGCATATGAAAAGGTGCTCAACATCATTGATCATCAGAGAAATGCATATCAAAACTATAATGAAAGCTCATCTCATCCCAGTTACAATGGCTTATATCCAAAAGAAAGGCAATAACAAATGCTGATGAGGATGTGGAGAAAAGGGAACCCTCGTACACTGTTGATGGGAAGGTAAATTAGTACAATCACTATGAAGAACAGCCTGAAGGCTCTTTGAAAAACTGAAAATAGAGCTACCATAGGACCCAGCAATTCCACTGCTGGGTATATACACAAAAGAAAGGAAATCAGTATGTCAAAGAGAGATCTGCACTCTTTGTTGCAGCACTGATTACAATAGCCAAGATTTGGAAGAAACCTAAGTGTTCATCAACAGATGAATGAATAAAGAAAATGTGGTACTTGTACACAATGGAGTATTATTCAACCATAAAAAAGAATGAGATCCTGCCATTTGCAACAACATAGATGCAACTGGAGATCATTATGTTAAGTGAAATAAGCCAGGCACAGAAAGACAAACATCATATGTTCTCATTTATGGGATCTAAAAGTCAAAACAATTAAACTCGTGGACATAGAGAGTAGAAGGATGGTTACCAGAGTCTGGGAAGGGTAGTTGGGGGCTGGAATGGAGGTGGGGATGGTTAATGAGTATAAAAAAAATAGAAAGAATGAATAAGACTTACTATTTGTTAGCACAGTAAGGTGACTACAGTCAATAATAACTTAATTGTACATTTTAAAGTAACTTAAAGAGTGTAACTGGATTGTTTATAACTCAGTTGATAAATGCTTGAGGGGATAGATACGCCATTCTCCATGATGTGCTTATTTCACATTGCGTGCCTTTATCAAAACATCTCATGTACCCCATAAATATATACACCTACTATGTAACCACAAATTTAAGAAATACAATTTTATTTGTTCTAAATCTAATGTCCTTTCTGCTGGATAGTACTTAGCAAAAAGCATAAGTTGTCATAAGAATGACAACTTAAGGAGCCAAGTGTGTAATAATTCACTTAGGAAGGAAGGGCAAACTACACATGATCAAATAAAGAAAATGTGATACTTATACACAATGGAGTATTATTCAACCATAAAAAAGAATGAGATCCTGCCATTTGCAACAACATAGATGGAACTGGAGATCATTATGTTAAGTGAAATAAGCCAGGCACAGAAAGACAAACATCGTATGTTCTCATTTATGGGATCTAAAAGTCAAAACAATTAAACTCGTGGACATAGAGAGTAGAAGGATGGTTACCAGAGTCTGGGAAGGGTAGTTTGATCAAAAACAACAAAGAATGATATATGGACATTTTATTTTCTACATTTGATGCCAGCCAGATAAATAATTTTTGCCAGTTGAAGATAGTAATAATATTAGTATTGAGAATCAAGTACTGCAGAAAACTCTTTACATGTATAATTGCTTTTAATATTTGCAACTATTGTATGAAATACATATTAATATTCATATTTTTGGTTAATCTTAGAGCCCATATTTGAGCTCAAAATGATTATTGATTTACTAAATTATATAGTATAAGAAATAGCTTAATATTCTGACCTCTGGTTTTTAGGAAGAATTTAATAGGCCAGCATTTTCAAATTACACAGTAAAGTCCAACAACAACAACAACAAAAACAACAAACAGTGTGGATTAAATTTTGCAAAGAGAATTAAAAGCCATTATTCAAAATTAGTGAATGGTATTCTCGTGAAGAATTTCTTATCTAGGTTCCATTGTAGAAAAATGTGGTGAGAGAGCCACCTTGTGTTTAAATTTTGAAAATACACATTTTTGAAACATTCAGTTGCAGGGTTCTGTTTTCAATTTACGGATTACTGAAGTAACTTCAGCTACTACATTCTATGAATCACTGGATTCATTACTCTAAAAGGCACAAAGATAAGTGATGGCAGAGTCTGTCTATGCCTTTAATTTTTGAATTCTATCAGCTAGCACAGTGACACTCATGAAGCAGATTCTCAGCTAATTTCTGTCAAATGTAATTTAATCGTTATTCTCTTACTGGGAAATAGCAAGATAGAGAAAATGGAGGATGAGGGGAACTTTGAATAGGTGGTGGGGATGGTAGGGAGAGCAGGGAGGAGTGAAGAGCCACAATAGCAGAACCTTATAGCATCATAAAGCTTTAAACTTCTGCAAAATACTTTCATTTCTATCAGCATAGTTGAAAAAGTACATGAGACTGAGTGCAGAATCTCTAATTAAAAGGTGAAAATTTTTGAATTCTCCCTTCACAGTATTGGTTCTTTCATTCAGTCGACAAAATATATGTTATTTTCATACCAGAGATTCTCTACTTACCCCTTATCTGCTTCAGCTTACTGTGATATTACCTATCAACCCAATAATCACTGAACAAATATTTGTGGATTGCCTACTATGGACCACAAGTGTTCTAAACAGTAGGAAGCAATGGTAAGCAAAACAAAAAATAGTCTCTGCTGTTGTAGCCCTAATAGCCAAGTGGATTTCTAAAGTAATAGAAATTACCACTACTATTGCTGTCCATCGTGGCTGTTGCTGGTGGCTACTAATATTATAGTCAAGGCTTGGATGCACATGTCAAGGCTCTAATATTTGCAATGAAACTTCTATCTTCTATTATGTTAGCAGCCATTGGAAGCAAAGTTGCTGAAGCCTTGGAACACTACTTACTGAGTTTTTACTCCTTTTATTGCTAATCTCTTGGTCTAAGACTCAAGCCTAAGTACTAAGAGGACAGACTGGAAGATAGAGTAAGAAAAGCATTGTCTTATACCACACAATTGTACCACACATTGTCTTATACCAAAACAATATAATTTGACCCCCTTTCCTTAGGATGTTCTTTCATGGAAAATTTGCATGGACATACTTCTTACAGTTCCCCAGACACACGCAGGTGTGCCTTACCACTTGGGGCAGAGATTGCTTAGGCACATGGTAGGATCCATACTATTCTGTGCTTTAGGAAAGTCATTACCAAGTTTTGAAATTCATTTGGCTTAATGAGTGAGTTAAAAGTAAAGGCTCACACCTATAGTCCCAGCACTTTAGGAGACCAAGGCGGGGTGGATCACCTGAGGCAGGTGGATTACTTGAGGTCAGGAGTTCGAGACCACATGGCCAACATGGTGAAACCCCGTCACTACAAAAATATACAAAAACTAGCCAGGCATGGTGATGCGTGCCTGTGATCCCAGCTGCTCAGGAGGCTAAGGCAGGAGAATCGCTTGAGCCTGGGAGGCGGAGGTTGCAGTGAGCCAACATCATGCCACTGCACTTCAGCCTTGATGACAGGGCAAGACTCTGTCTCAAAAAAAAAAAAATATTATATTTTTCCTTTATATAATTTTCTTTAAGGTGCTTGGCTGCTTTATTAATATCTTGTAATTTCAAATTAAATATTATTATTATTTTTATTTTTAGAGACAGGGTCTTGCTCTGTCACCCAGGCTGGAATGCAATGGCGTGAGCATAGCCCCCTGCAGCCTTGAACTCTTGGGTTCAAATGATCCTCCTGCCTCAGCCTCTTGAGTCAATAGGACTACAATGCACACATCACCATGCCTGGCTTAAATATTATATTATTTTAATAATTTCAACTGAGAGAATAATTCCAAAATGAAAGCAAGGGATTTTAAAATAAATTTATCTTTTATGTTTTAGAATGTGCTACTCTTCATAATATAATAAAAGGGCTACAACAGACCATTGAATATCAACAGAATTTAAAAGGTAAGTTAGAAAAAAAAGTAAAATCTAAAAAAGCATTGTGCATTTGAGCACCTTTAAAAATAGGAAGTTTTTACATTGTTGATAATGTTTCAATTTATCAGCTAAAAGAGGACTCCTTACTACTAAAAAATACTTTCCTAGATGATTATGAAATAAGAAATGTTATGCTGAACAGAACAATTCAGTCATGTTCTATCTGATAGTGACATAAAGGGATGTTTTATATAGGTCATATAGTTATTACCTTCAAAAGTTTAGAACTCTATTTATTCTCAGTAGTATTCTTGGTCTTTAATAACCTTGTGTTCAGTTTTGAAGAGTGGATATTACTAGTTAAACCATAATTTTTTATTTAAACCACAGTGATAGTTTACCATTTAATTTTTTTGTCATAGACTAAGACTATATTTGTGCAAGTGAAGTCAACACATTCAGCTTATCTTATTTGTAACAATCATGTTAATCAAACAGGCCTACCATTCACAAAACAGACCAACCAAGTATTTTCTGCTGTTCTGACTCAGCTGTGATGGCTGTGAGATTTTCTTCTACTATATCAGAGACTAGACTAAATTGCCTTAAAGGCCCCTTCCACATAAAACTCACATCAAATAAGCATTTCTCATCTTAGACCTCTGCCTTTATTTTAAAACAAGCACCTTATATATGTGAGATAAAATATTGATCTTATATGTGATTCCTGTAATTTGGAGTGTTAAAAAGGGGCACTCGTGCTCCTATTTCAATGCCAGGGCTCAAAACAACTTTTCCCTTCCTTGTGACTAAAATACAACACCCAGCTGGGTTCTCTATTCTGTTCCATAATCTACATGTCTGGTTTTTTTTTTAACAGTGCTATACTGTTCTGATTATTGTAGCTCTACAATATATTTTGAAATTAGGTAGTGCAATGGCTCCAGGTTTGTTGTTTTTACTCAAGATTGCTTGGGCTATTTGAGGTCTTTTGTGATTCCATATGGATTTCAAGATTGTTTTGTCTACTTCTGTAAAGGATGTCATTGGCATTTTGATAGCGATTGCATTAAATATGCAGGTCATTTTAGATAGTATGGACATTTTAACAATATTAATTCTTCTAATCTATTTATCTGTGTCTTCTTTCATTTCCTTCATCAATGTTTTATTACTTTCAGTGTACAAGATTCTCACCTCCTTTGGTTAATTCTTAAGTATTTTTATTGCCATTGTGAATAGGATTGTTTCTTAATTTCCTTTCCAGATATTTTGTAATTTGTATATAGAAATGTGATCAATTTTTATATGTTGATTTTGTATACTGCAACTTTACTGAATCTGTTTATTAGTTCTAATAGGTTTTCTAAGTATATAGTCATGTCATCTGCGAATATAGATCATTTTCTTCTGTTCTGATTTGGATGCCCTTTATGTCTTTCTCTTTCCTAATTGCTCTAAGATTTCCAGCACTATGTTGAAAAGAAGAGGCAAAAATGCTAAACACACTTCTGAACAATCATTGAGTCAAAGAATAAACCAAAGGAATTTTAAAAGTATCTGAGACAAATGAAAACACAATATACCAAAACCTATAGGATACAGCAAAAGACATTTTAATGGGGAAGTTTATGGCTGTAAAGCCTAAATTTAAAAGGAAAAAATATATATATCCAATAAGTAATCTATCTTTACACCTCAAGGAACTAGAAAAAGAATAACAAATTAAGCCCAAAGGTAATCAAAGGAAAGAAATAATGAAGATTATAGGCTAAATCAATCAAATAGAAAATAAAAAACAACAGAAAATTTAACAAAACTAGGAGTTTGGTTTTTTTTTGAAAAAATAAACTAAATTGACAAATGCTTGTCTACACTGAAAAAAAAAGAAAGATGTCAATAAATAAAAGCAGAAATGAAAGAGAAGATGATACAACTGATATCCTAGGGGGCATGAGGAGGATAATAAGGGACTATTAAGAGCAACTATATGCCACCAAACTGGATAACCTAGAAGAAATAGTCAAATACCTAGGAATATACAACCTGCCAAAACTGAGTCAGAAATAGTCGGAACACACCAATAACAAATAAGGAGATTGAGTAAATAATCAAAAATCTCCCACCAAAGAAAAGCCCAGGATGAGGTGGTTTCATGGGGAATTCTATTAAACACTCAAAGAAAAAGTAATACCACTTTTTCTTAAACTCTTTCAAAAAATGAAAGCAAAGGGAAAACTTCCAAACTCATCCTATGAGGCCAGCATCACCCTGACACCAAAATCAGACAAAGACACTGCAAGGAAAGAAAATTACATCCCAATATCCCTGATAAACACAGACTCAAAAATCCTCAATAAAATACTATCAAATAAAATTCAACAGCCCATTAAAAAGATCATATATCCTAACCAAGTGGGATTTATCCCTGGGATGCAAGTATGGTTCTGTATACACAGATCAATCAATGTGATACACCATATGCTTTCTGTTTATTATCATAATGAATAGAAAAAAACACATGAACACCTCAATCGATACAGAAAAAAACATTTGACAAAATTCAACATCCACTCATGATTAAAACTCTCACGAAATAGGCATAGATAGAGAAGATAATAGGCATGGAAGGATCTTGCCTTAACACAATAAAGGCCATAGATGAAAAGCTCACAGCTAACATCATAATCAATGGGAGAAAACAGAAAACTTTCTCTTTAAGATCCAGTACAAGGCAAGTACAAGTTTTAAAATAGCCTTTCTTGGCCGGGCGCTGTGGCTCACGCCTGTAATCCATATCCTGGCCAACATGGTGAAACCCCGCCTCTACTAAAAAAAATACAAAAATTCGCTGGGTGTGGTGGCGCATGCCTGTAATCCCAGCTACTCGAGAGGCTAAGGCAGGAAAATCACTTGAACCAGGGAGTTGGAGGTTGCAGTGAGCCGAGATCGCACCACTGCACTCCAGCCTGGCTGCAGAACGAGACTCCGTCTCAAAAAATAAAAAAATAAAATAGCCATTCTTAAAAATGAATATTGTATGATGTCTCTTGCAAATAAATGATGACTTATTGAGTTCACTTTCCCAATGCTTTTACAAGCCTTGATTGAGCAAGGTAATAGGTAAGAACTATCTATATTTGACCATTTTCATCCAATTGATTGCCAAGATAGTATGATTAATCTGCTTATTTAAGCTACCCAGTGGTTTCCTTTCCAATAGCTCTTTTCTCTCCTTAATAGGAAACTGTTTTTCTTTTTCAGACATTCACCCTTCATTCACTTAACCATATGTCTCAGGGGAAGCTGATCGCATTCAAGCTCCAAGGGAGTTCTTTTGGAATAATTTTCTTCTCTCCCAAGAGATGGACTATGTTCTTCTGGTTGTTATAAGAGTGTATATAATGCCTAAAATTGTTGCAGATTTCTTGTTTCTAGTCTAAAAATCATGCCAGCAGGATGATTTTGGAGGATAGCAAGAAAAGTAAACTAAAAGGATCTGTTTTTTTGGTAACATTATTGAGCTGATTAATCAATTGCCCTTTCGGTTTAAGAGACTTTTCAGTTACAATGAGATAAATGCTACCTTCCTTTAGTCTTATCAATGAATCTTTTCAGTAGGGACTTATGGATTATGTAAAAGATAATTCAATGAGATGTAGAAAAAATTGCAATTCTTATTTATCTTTATTTTTATCTGAAAATTCAAAGCCAGTCATCTAACAAAAATTTAATAACTGGGATAATATTCCTTTTTCTATCTATAAGTTAATTATATGTCACGCATGATACACAAGGTACTTCTTTCTCTGAGGAGAATGGGAGTTCTAAAACTGAAAAATTGCATGTTTACATTTTCCCCTCTGTGTATGGCCATGTAGTACAGTTTATATGTTTCTGGATAAGAGGATTGATAGATAAAATTAGCTAGTTCTAATCAAACTAATCTTTTCAAAATGGACAAGTAGTTTTAAAAAATAAAACATATATTGAGGACAATAATAATTACAATAATGCAAGCACAAGCCAACAATAAGAAAGTATCAGAGCTGTCACTTCTCCTACCCCCATACAAGCTCTTTATCAGGCATATTAAGTTAAAAAGTAGTGAAAGTCTATTAGACTTGATAAAATGCCAGCCAACAGTGGCCAATTAACTGATTTTGGAAAATTAATTTATGGAAAAACCATTGTATCTTTAGAAATGGTTCCACCATTAAGCAACTTCAGGGCTGAAAATGTGTCACTTTTAAGTATTCTCACTTGCACATAAAACTTGGAAATAGAATTCTAACTTTAACGAAAATCCTTCAAACGTACCTCATGTTTCTGGTAAAACATATAAGGATCTTGGAAGTTGTCACTCCCTGCTAACAACAAGTAAAACATTGAGCAAACTGAAAAATCAACATTTCTTAGACTCTTTTGATCAGAGAAGTGAGGTCGCAGGACAAACTGATGCACCTAAAATTGGAGACAGGGAGGCAGACTCAGAGAATCACAACTTACAAGAGCAGAAACCTCCCTGTTTGTCAGGCTAGGAAACCCTAAAATGTAATTTTGATGAATTGCAGGAGGCTCATTGTGGTCAAATCTAAGAGATTAAAAATTTCAGGGGACCCAATCCCATAGGAGAGCCCCTGTAGTTTTGTAAGTTTTACCTGTGAGAGCTCTACTAAGATCTCACAGTTATGAGAAAAATTCCCTCATGTTGTTGGCCGGAGGAGAAGAAAAGTAACCATTTTGAAATAATCCACAGCTTCTGTTCTTAACAAAGCCTGACTTGAAAGAAGCTATTTTATCTGAGCCTAAACTACTGGGGTTTTAGCCGAGGGTAAGCTGCCTTAGGGGAGGAAAATATCCTATTTCAACTCCCCCTAGCCTTCCCAACTCCAGCCCACTCTAGCCATCCCATCTCACCAAAGGGGAGAGGGACTGAGAAGCATGTGGGTAACTCACAGTCCAAAGACACAGGCTTACTGAAAGACTGAGACCTAATCATAGGACTATAGAATGCTTCTCCTTCCGCAACACCTTACCATCAAATCACTAAAGGCGTATTTACTGGTACTTGGTCTTGAGCTTTGTACAAAAAATTACAAGGCACACTAAAAGAAAAAAAAAATAGGCAGTTTGAGGAGACAGAGAAAGCATCAAAACCAGACACAGAAATGGCAGGGATATTGGAATTATTAGACCAGAAATTTTAAAAAACTACAGTTAATATGCTAAAGGCTCTAAACAGTGTAACACAAATGAAGAATGCCTTTGTTGGACTCATTAGTAGACTAGACATAGCCTAATGAAAATAATTTCTCAGTTTCAGGAAAGACTCTCTGAGCTTGAGAATATGTCAGTAGAAACTTCCAAAACTGAAATTTCAGAAAAAAAAAAAAAAAAGACTAGGAAAAAAGTAACAAAATATCCAAAAACAGTGTAATAACTACAAAAGCTGTAACAAATACTTAATGGGAATATCAGAAGGAAAATAAAGAAAGAAAGGAACAGAAGAAACATCAGAAGCAATAATGACTGAGAATTTCCCCTAATTAATATCAGATACCAAACCACAGATCCAGGAAGCTCAGTGAACACCAAGCAGGGTAAATGCTCAAAAAACTACCCATAGGCATGTCATATTCAAACTGTAGAAAATAAAAAACAAAGAAAAAATTTTGAAACAAGAGTGAGGAAAATTCTTTACCTATAGAGGACCAAAGATAAGAATTATACCCAGCTTCTTCTCAGGAACCATGCAAACAGTAAAGGAGTAGAGTGAAATATTTAAAGTGCTGAGAGAGATAGAATAAAACACCAACCAATAATTCTGCATCCTGCAAAATTATTGTCCAGAAAGTAGAAATAAAGACTTTCTTAGACAAAAATTGAGAGTATTTGTTGCAAGTATACCAGCCTTGCAGGAAATGATGAAAGAGGAGAGAAGCAAAATGATATAGGCCAGAAACTTGGATCTACATAGAAAGGAAGAATATTAGAGAAGGAATAAGTGAAGGTAAAATAAAAACTTTTATTTTTCTTATTCTCAATTGATCTAGCAGGTAACAATTTATTCAAAATTATAGCAACAATGTATTATTAAGTAATTATAGCTTATGCATAAGTGAAATGCATGACATCAATGACATAAGGAATGAGAGGAAGGAATTATGAATACTTTAGTATAAAGTACTTGTACTACCTGAGAAGCAGTATAATGGATTTGAAAGTGGACCTGAATTCATTGTAAATGCATATTGCAAATTCTAGGACAATCACTAAAAAAAAAAAAAACTAAAAATAGAAGTATAATGGATTTGCTAAGAAAGAAGAGAAAATGGAATCATGTGAAATACTCAAAACCACAAAAGGCAGAAAAAGAATAGAAGACAAAAATAGGATCAAAGAACAAGGTCTATGAATAGAAAAGAGTAACAAATACGGTAGATATTAATCCAACTTTGTCAAAAATCACTTTGAAAATCGATAGCCTAATACACAGTTTACAAGACAGAGATTATCAGAGTGGATCAAAAAACATTACCCAACTATATCTTTCTACAGAAAAGTCTACTTTAAATATAAAGGTACATATAGATTAAAAGCTAAGAGCTGGAGAAAGATATGCCGTGCTAACACTAAGAACACTGTAGTAGCTATATTCATTTCAAACAGCATATTTTAGAGCATGAAAAATTATCCAGGATAAAAAGGGGTATTACACAATGATAAAAGGGTTAATTCTCCAAGAAGACATAAAATTGTTTTATATATGCATCTAGCAAAGGCACCAAAAATACGTGCATCAAAGATTTATAGAACTGCAAGGAGAAATAGGTGAGTCCACTATTGTAGTTGAAGATTTCAACATTCTTCTATCAGAAAATCAGAAGGACACAGTTGAAATCAACAATACCATCAATCAATTGACTATAATGGACATCTATAGACTATTTCATCCAACAACAGCAGAATACACACTTAATGAATACTCACCAAGATAGATCCCATTGTGGTTTATAAAACACACCTTAGCAAATTTGAAAGACCAGAAATCGTACAATGTCTGCTGTCAGGCCACAATGGAATTAAAGTAGACATCAAAAACAGAAAGGTAGATGAAAAATCTCAAAATATATGCGGATTAAAGAACACTTTTAAATAATACAGTGGTCAAAAAACAAATATCAACAGAAATTTTAAAATATTTTGAACTAAATAAAAATGAAAATACAATTTATTAAAATTTGTGAAATGCAGCAAAAACAGTGCTTAAAGAGATATTTATAGCGTTAAATGTGTATATGAGAAGACAACAAAAAACCAAAATTAATTTAAGCTTCCACTTTAGGAAATAAGAAAAAGGAGAACAAATTAAATCCAGAATAAGTAAAAAAAAGAAATAATAAAAATAAAGCAGAAATTAATAAAATTGAAAACAAGAAATCAATAGAGAGCAATGAAACTAAAAGCTGTTTTTTTGAAAAGATCAATAAAATTGACAAGTCTCTAGCCAGATGAACTAAGGAAATAGGAGAGATTACACAAGTTAATAATATCAGAAATGAAAGAAAGGACATCACTACAAATGTCATGTTCATTAAGAGGATAATAAAGGAGACCAGCCTGGCCAACATCTTTACTAAACCCCATCTTTACTAAAAATACAAAAATTAGCCGGGCGTGGTGGTGTGTGCCTGTAATCCCAGCTACTCGGGAGCCAAGGCAGGAGAATAGCTTGAACCCAGGAGGGGGAGGTTGCAGGGAGCCAAGATCGTGCCATCGCACTCCAGCCTGGGGGACAAGAGCGAGACTTCATCTCAATATAGAAAAAGAAGAAGAAGAAGATAGTAAAGGAATACTCTGAACAACTCTGTGCTCAACTCAAATATTTGATAGCCTATGTGAAATGGACTAATTTCTTGAAAGACACAATCTGACAAACTGAAGCCATCATCAAGGTTAAGATTTGTATTAAATATGACCCTTAAAAATGTAACACTTTTCCTATTGGTTTCTCATCACAACCTTTGAAAACTAATAGATTTTAGATTTTTACTTAATTTTAATACTTTGATATAATGCCTCTGCAAGTTTTATATGTGGACCCTATTTCCAAGGCTCCTCTCAATGTTACTATACCACAGAACAAACCTTCCTAAAGCATTGTTCAGATAATGTCAAAAATCTTTACTGATTTGTCATTGTTTTGTTTTACTACTTCTTAGTTTTGTTTATAGTCAAGGTTTTAATTTTAATACTGTGATTTAATACCTCTGCAATAGTTTCATAAGTGGACTCTATTTCCAAGGCTCCTCTCAACGTTACTCTACTACAAAAGAAACCTTCCTAACGCATTGTTCAGATAATGTCAAAAATCTTTACTGATTTTTTGTTGTTTTGTTTAACTACTTCTTGGTTTTGTTTATAGTCAAGGTTGTAATTTTAATACTGTGATTTAATACCTCTGCAATAGTTTCATAAGCGAATTCTATTTCCAAGGCTCCTCTCAACTTTACCACAAAACAAACCTTCCTAAAAGTATTATTCAGATAATGTCAAAAATCTTTACTGATTTGTTGTTTTGTTTAACTACTTCTTGGTTGTGTTTATAGTTAAGGTTGTAGAGGGGAAATTGTAATAGGATGTCTATTGAGGCTTTTCCTGTTTACCGGGAATTAGTGACTAGGGCCCATGCCACAATTAACAACAAAATAGCTACATATTTCCATATTCTAATGATATCTGCTAAAAAGTCGCCAAATGTTGGAGTGAGTCCAGACTCTGCATATACTTGCTACAACCACCTAAAGGACTGGAACCTCGAAGTTAAATACGGAATTTTTTACCTCTCCTCATTTCCTGTCTCCATCCCCCAAGAGATGACCCAGAGGAAAGACAGGGAAGAGCAACTAAGAAGTAAACTAAGACTTGTTTCCCACTTCTATTGACTCTTTACAGCCACTGATCTAGCCAGTGATAAGGAACTCGAAAACTTTCAAACAAATAGGAAATTACAGTTTTAAACCGACCTGGATGTTTAGTAATCAAAATTAACCACAGGGTTTTTAAAATTTGTTAAAGATATTAAGGTATTGTTTTCAGTTACCCAAACCAGAAACCTAAAAAGAAAAGCCTCCCCCTTTCTCTTTTGCCTCCTCTATCTGAAGGGTCACTAAATTCCTAGGTAATTCTATCATCTAAATAATAATTCTCCTCATTGCTTCCTTTTTTCCATACTGCCACTGACGTAATTTAGGTTCCTGTTATCTCTTACTTGACCTATACTTACTGATCTCCATTCCTCTAGAGTCAAAACCCTCTCATTCATCATCCACATTGCCAGATAATCGTTTTAGCATGTAACTCTCATTATTTCACTTCTGCACTATTCAAAGTTCTTTGATGACTCCCTGTAACCTCTAAAACCAAAATCCAAAATTGTTCATCTAGAATATGTCTATCTAGTGATAGGGTCCCATCCTATATAGCAGCTCCTGCTCACACTTTACACTTCAACAATACCGTACTTGAATTGTAGTTTTTCCAAGCTGTATTCACTCAAGCCCGTGGTCTTCTGCGCGATTTTCTGTATTTAGAATGCTCTCTCTTAACATGGGGTAAAGCCTATCACTTAAATCTCATCTCAAGTAGCTTCTCTTCTCTAAATCCTTTCCTGTCTTCAAGGTGCCCTAGGTTTTCTTTTTACAGATTCCTGTAGTATTTCAGATATACTGCCATTAAAGAGCAATTATCATAGCATATTATAACTACTAACACATTTGACTCAGCACTAGGCTGTAACTTCTTTGAAGAGCAGTAACTCTTTTCACTTTCATATTCTCAGTGTCTAGCCTGGTGCCTGATGTGTAGCAGCTGCTGGATGCATGTTTGCTGAATGCATACATAATGGAAGCTAAAATGTTGAACATATTTTCATATTAATTGAAAAGTGCTATATATTATGATGTTCTTTGATTATTCTTACACAGGTGAAAATGAACAACTAAAAATAAGTGCTGGTCTTATAAAAGAGAAGCTAAAGTCTCATGAACAGGTGAGTTTATGTATCATTCTATTCAGTCAAGTCCCTATGGAGATTTATCTTTTCAAATTAGGAAAAAAAAAAGAGGTTTTTAAATTAATAAACACAGCCAAATGTTTGTGGGGGTGTGTGTGTGTGAGATATACGTATATATGCCAATATCTTTAGTAAATGACAATTTGTTTTCAAAGCAAGTTTTAAGAGTTTTTTTTTTACAAAATATAATGTACTAACAAATAACTTGCATTACTTTTTCTTTCTACCAAAAAGAGATGCAGTTATTTTGCTACATATTTTTCAATTATGTTAATACAGTTTTTACTCTAGTAAACTCTATTTGTTACTACTTGTGAACTTTCTTACCATAATGTAAATGAATCCATACTCTTTATGATTTGGGTAATCATTACACCATTCCAAAACAGGGAGCATTTCATGTGGATCACAAATTATTTCTCTCCCAGGAGCCACCATACCCTCTGCTACTTTTCTTTATCTCCTGTAGGAACAGTGTAGTGACAGCAGTTGTAGAACACATGAACAGTGTCTAAAAAGCATAAAAGATGCTAAATAAATGTCAGTTCCCTCTGCTCTTTGAGAGGTTCATTATGCTAACTTCCTCATCTCTCAAGAGCTAATATGTCAAATTCTAGCAGACAAAAGATCCTCAAAACTCAAGTTGAATCTATAGGAGCCTTCAGCTTGAAGAATCTTCTCTAAATTCAGTCTGGTTCCTCATCTGAGGACCCTCTGAAGAAACCTGCCCAGAACTTCTGGTTAATCCTGTACAGTAATAAGTAGCATTGTGGCTATGCTCTTAGAAAATTTAGCTTTTCATCACCAATTTTGAGATGGTTTTTAAGTATTTCTGAAATTAATCCTACCCTTTCTTCCCCTTTCTTTTCCTTTTTCCCTTTATTCTTTCCTAATCCCTTTCATATATTGACTCTAGATTTCAAAAATAGATGGTAAAGTCAGATTGTAATTGGGGTGGGGAACCGGGGGAGAAAATTTGACCTACTTTCCTTTCTAAAACTTCAAGCACTACGATACTGCTTTGTCGAGAATACTATAGGAGTGTTCACAGGGGAAGAAATTAAAGAGAAAAACCACAACCCAAGAGTCTGAATTTCTTACTCAGGGGCTGCCCAAAGCAAACTATGACAATGCAGATTTGCTAATTCAAAACCTCTGAACACATCTAAAATTCATGGAGAAAACTCCCCAGGAACAAACTCAGGAGGTACCCAATAGCAGTATTTGTGAGAGTAGAAGGATTTTGCAACTTGTATAGAGAGAATCATTGTTTTTTATATCAAGAGTGAAACCAGAGGCTATTCCTTGGAATTTAAAGTTCCCAGAAAGCATATGAAGACAACCAATTGTAACCTACTGAGGATTAGCCTCTTTAGAAAAATGAAAAGATTACATTTTTTAGGAATGGCACGGGCTAAAATGGAAGAGAAGATCTAGTGAGATAGAGCTTGGCTCAATCCAGATAGAATAGTCTTCATGCCTGGAGGCTGAAATGCAAATCCTGGGTCTCACCGAATTAACTGGAAGCATTCCACTTTCCTGGTGACATCTTCCTGTGGCAAAAATCAGTGGAGAATAGAAAGGTACATAGGTTTGTCTCTTGTGGTTTCTCAGAGCAGCAACAGCTTAGTGCACACAGTTGTCAGAAGTAGTTTATAAAAGGTGCTCTGTAGTTGCCCATTTAGAAATCTAGCTACATAGAAAATGGCAATTTGTGGGATTGCCCGCTGGGTTCACCTGCCCAGTTTTAATCAGAGCCGAGAAGTTAAATAGCTTTGTCCATTCCTACAAGTTGCCTGGCAGGATAAGTAGAACAAACAGGAATCCAGACAAAATCTCTTGAACTGAGATAGTATGGAGGAATGTATGCCAATTTTTAATTGTAGGCATATAAGCCAGTGTGTCTTGACCTGTTTTAAATTTTTTAACCTCCTCAATACCATGAAATATCTATTAAAAGCTATGAATCCTCACTGAGAAAAATGCACACACACACACACACACACAAATAAATATGTGTATAATTTTACATTAAATTTTGGAAGTTGATCAAAAGCCTATTCACTGGGTCTAGGTTAACAGTTCTGACCTAAATAATTCTTATTGGCACTCCCATTCATTCAAGAAATATACATCAAGATATATGTGTGTGCACATATATACATGTATTTACACACAAGGAGTTGGGACTACAATGGTGAGTCCCAGCTCTTAAGTATTAGAGGCTTTTATTGACCTCTTGCCTTTATTATTGCCTTTTTATTACTATCATACTTAACTTTTATTCTTCCTGCTTTCCTTTTCTCTTGCCTACATTTTAAGCCTCTGAATAATTTCTTCTTGTAGGACCATACCCCTGGTAAAGTTGTAAAATTTATCTTCACAATTGTAAAATAACTGTCTTCCATCACCACTCTGAATGCTCCTCTCCCTGTTCTTAGCACAATAAATCACCCCATCCTTCAACAACCTAAGAAGCTAATCTCAGGCAGCTGTCAAGCACTTTGCAAATCCCAAACTCATCTTTCTCTCTATGCCTCCTCATAAAGCATACACTTACCATGGGTAATGCTTAATCTTGCTCTGGGAATTAGGAATATTTATATAATTTTTGGAAACAGAAGTTCAGCTTGCATTCAAAGAGACTCCCATTATAGTAAGCTTGCTAGCTATTGAACAGTGCCTTTTGTTGGCTCTAATGTATAGTTTTGGCTTATATTGAACATACCTTAATTCTGTAGTGGCATTTATTCATAAAATTAAATATTTTGAGCATCCTTAATATTCTAAACCCTGGTGATGAGTATCCAGAAAGCAAAGATAAAAAAAGACATTGTTTCTATAATATCTTTATCTTGTCTCCTTGGATCAGAAATTGATCTTTCTTATGGAATTCATGAAGCAGAGAGTAGGGTGGTGGTTAGGCTGTGGTGGAGGCAGCAATTGGGGAGATGTTGGTGAAAGGATAAAAAATTTTAGTTGGAAAGGAGGAATAGAATCAGGAGAGCTATTGTACAATTTGGTGATTGTTATCAATAACTATGTATCATATACTTCAAAATTGCTAAGAGAGTAGTTTTTGAATGTTCTCTCCACAAAAAAGTGATATGGATATACCTCACATATTTAACATATATTTAACATATCCATAATATAGATATGTTAATTGGCTTGAGTTAGGCATTCCACAATGTATACATATATTAAAACATCATGTTGTACATCATAAATATATATAATTTTTAATTTTCAAATTAAAAATTTAAATTTTTTTTTTGAGAGAGAGTCTCGCTCTGTCCCCCAGGCTGGAGTGCAGTGGTGCCATCTTGGCTCACTGCAAGCTTCAGGGCCTCCCAGGTTCACGCCATTCTCCTGCCTCAGCCTCCCGAGTAGCTGGGACTACAGGTGCCCACCACCACGCCCAGCTAATTTTTTTTGTATTTTTAGTAGAGACGGGGTTTCACTGTGTTAGCCAGGATGGTCTCGATCTCCTGACCTCGTGATCTGCCTGCCTTAGCCTCCCAAAGTGCTAGGATTACAAGCATGAGCCACCACGCCGGGCCAAAAATTTAAATTAAAAAATAAATACTTTACACATACAAAAAATAAAATAAAATGGGTCTATCTCAAAGCTGATTATTCAAACAATGAAAAATATTTTTCCTTGTGGATATGATAACTTTTAATTATTAGAATGGTGAAGTTGTTCATTTATATTACATATAGTATCTTTTTAAAAAGTAATATAAATGGAGAATTTTTAAAGTATTTAAAAAGTAATATGAATGGAAAATTTCACCTTTCTAGGAATCAGAAGTTATATACACATACTTAAATTTTAAAAATTAATATATATTTTAATCTTTAGGAATATAAGAATAATATTGCCAAACTTGTAAGTGAAATGAAAATCAAAGAGGAGGGATATAAGAAAGAAATAAGCAAACTTTATCAGGACATGCAGAAAAAAGGTAAGTTTAAAATAAACTTGCTTTTTTGTTATAGATTCAAGGGATATAATGTGCAGGTTTGTTACATAGGTATCTTGTTTAATGCTGGTGTTTGGGCTTCTAGTGAACTCATCAATTATATAGTGAACATAACTCGTGGTAGATCATTTTTCAACCCTCACCCCTCCCACCCTCCCTTCTTTCGCAGTTCCCAGTGTCTATGGTTTCTATCTTTATGTCAATGAGTACTCGTTGTTTAGCTCCCACTTATAAGTGAGTACATGCAATATTTGACTTTCCATTTCTCAGTTAGTTCACTTAGAATGATGCCCTCCAGCTCCAACCATGTTGGCAAATAACTCAGTTTTATTCTCTTTTACGGCTGCATAGTATTTCATGGTGTATATATACCACATTTTCTTTATCCAATCCATCATTGATGTGCACTTAGGTTAATTCCATGACTTTGCTATTGTGAATAGAACTGTGATAAACATGCAAGTACAAGTGTCTTTTTGATAAAACAATTTATTTTCCTTTGGGTAGATACCCAATAGTAGGATTACTGGGTTGAATAGTAATTCTATTTTTAGTTATTTGAGAAATCTTTGTAATGTTTTCCATAGGGGTGAAACTAATTTACATTCCCATTAACAGTGCATTATTGTTCCCTTTACTCCACATCCCTGACAACATCTGTTTTTTTTTGACTTTTTAGTAATAGTCATTTTGACTGGTTTGAGAAGGTATCTTATTGTGGTTTTAACTTGCATTTATCTGATAATTAGTAATGTTGAACATTTTTTCATATGCTTGTCAGCTGTGTGTATGTCTTCTTTTGAGAAGTGTCTGTTCAAGTCCTCTTTGCCGACTTTGTAATGGGGTTGTTTTTGTCTTGTTGATTTGTTTAACTTTTTTGTAGATTCTGGATATTAGTCCTTTGGTGGATATATGGCTTGCAAATATTTTCTCCCATTCTGTAGGTTGTCTGTTTATGCTGTTGATTGTTTCTTTTGCTGTACAGAAACTCTTTAAATCTGATTTGTCTATTTTTGTTTTTGATGCATTTGCCTTTGAGGTCTTAGTCATAAATTCTTTGCCTAGGCCAATGTCCAGAAGAGTTTTTCCTATGTTTTCTTTTAGGATTTTTATAGTTTAAGGTCTTACACTTAAGTCTTTAATCAATCTTGAGTTAATTTTTGTGTATGGTAAGGGATGGAGGTCCAGTTTAATTCTTTTTCATATGGCTAACCAGTTTTCCCAGCACTGTTTGTTATAATAAATAGGGAATCTTTTCCTCATTGTTTATTTTTGTAGAATTTTTGAACATTAGTTTGTTGCAGGTGTGTGGCTTTATTTCTGGGTTCTTTATTCTGTTTTACAGATCTATGTTTCCATTTTTGTACTAGTACCATGCTGTTTTGGCTATTATAGCCTTGTAGAATAGTTTGAAGTAGGGTAATGTGATGCCTCCAGCTTTGTTCTTTTTGCTTAGAATTACTTTGGCTATTCAGGCTGTGTTTTGGTTCCATATAAATTTTAAAGCTGCTTTTTCTAATTCTGTGAAAACTTACATTGTTAATTTGATAGGAATTGAATATGTAGATTGCTTTGGGTAGTATAGTCATTTTGATGATATTGATTCTTCCTATCCATGAGCATGGAATGCTTTTTCATTTGTTTGTGTCATCTATGATTTCTATTATCAAACTGTTTTGTTCTCCTTGTAGAGGTTTTTCATCTTCTTTGTTAAATGTATTTCCAGGTAATTTTGTGTGTGTATGGTAATTGTTAATGGAATTGAGTTCTTGATTTGGTTCTCAGCTTAAGTGTTGTTGGTTTATAAGAATGCCATGGTTTTGATGCATTCATTTTGTATCCTGAAACTTTACTAAAGTCATTTGTCAGGTCTAGGAGGAATCTTTAGGGTTTTCTAGGTGTAGAATCTTTTAGGTGAATCTTTAGGGTTTTCTAGATATAGAATCATATTATCAGCAAACAGATATAATTGGACTTCCCCTTTTCCAATTTGGATGGCTACTATTTATTTCTCTTTCCTGATTGCTCTAGCTACAGACTTTCAGTACTATGTTGAATAGGGGTGGTGACAATGGACATCCTTGTTTTGCTCCAATTCTTAGGGGACATGCTTTCAACTTTTCCCCATTCAGTATGACGTTGGCTATGGGTTTGTCATGTATGGCTCTTGTTATTTTGAGGTATGTTCCTTCAATGCCTATTTTTTAGGGTTTTTATTATAAAGGGTGTTGGATTTTACCAAATGCTTTTTCTGCATATACTGAAATGATAATATAGTTTTTTGTTTTTAATTCTGTTTGTGTAGCAAATCACATTTATTGACTTGCATATATTGAACCATCCTTGCATCCCTGAAATAAGGCCATTTGATCCTGTTGAATTATCTTTTTGATGTGTTACTGGATTCTGTTTTGTTGGAAATTTTTGAATCTATGTTTATCAGGGATATTGGCCTGTTGTTTTATTTTTTATTGGGTCCTTGCCAGATTTTGGTATCAGCATGATACTGGTTTCATAGCATGAGTTAGACAGGCCTCCCTCCTCCTCAGTTTTTTGGAATAGTTTCAGTAATATTGGTACCAACTCTTCTTTGTACAACTGGTAGAATTTGGCTGGCCTGTAAATACTCTGGTCCTGGGATTTTGTTGTTGTTGTTGTTGGTATATTTTTTATTATTTATTCAATTTTATAACACATTAATGGCCTGTTCAGAATTTCAGTTTCTTCCTGGTTCAATCTCTGGAGGTTCTATGTTTCCAGGAATTTTTCCATTTGCTCTAGATTTTCTAGTTTGTGCACATAGAAATGTTCATAGTAGTCACTGAAGATCTTTTGTATTTCTGTGGTATTAGTTGTAATGTCAACTTTATCATTTCTGATTGTGCTTATTTGGAAACTTCTGTTTCTCTCTGTTTTTCTTGGTTAATCTAGCAAGTGATCTATCACTTTTGTTTGTCCTTTCAAAAAACCCAGTTTTTGTCTCATTGATCCTTTGTATGGTTTTTTGGAGTTTTGTTTTCATCTCATTTTCATTTAGTTCTCCTCTCATCTTTGTTATTTCTTTTCTTCTGCTACCTTTGAGTTTGGTTTGTTCTTGTTTTTCTGGCTCATTTAGGTGCAACATTAGGTTGTTAATATTACATCTGTCTTCCTTAGGTAGGCATTTAGTGCTATAAACTTTTCTCCTAATACTACTTTTTCTGTATCCTAGAGGTTTTGGTATGTTATGACTGCATTTTCTTTTGTTTCAAAGTAAGTTTTTATTTCTGTTTTTTTATTGTTGTTTTTTACCCAAAAGTCAACCAGGAGCAAGTTGTTTGGTTTCTATGTATTTGTTCCTTTTGGTATGGATTTCTAATTTCATTCCATTATGGTCCACATATACGTTTGATATAATTTTATTTAAAAAATTATTGAGACTTGTTTTATAATCAAGCATATGGTCAATTTTAGACAATGTTCTATGCACAGATGAGAAAAAAATGTATATTCTGCAGTTGTTGAGTAGAATGTTCTGTAGATGTCTATTAAGTTCATTTGGTCAAAAGTCCAATTAAAGTCCAGAGTTTCTTTATTATTTTTCAGCCTCCATAAGCCAGTAGACTGGTCTCCCAGCTTTTAAATTATTCCTTCTGCTTGGTCTAGTCTGTTGCTAAAACTCTCAACTATATTTTAAAATTCCTTTAGTGAATTTTTTAATTCCAGAAGTTTTTGTTTTGTTTTGCTTTTTAAAATGTACCTACCTCCTCTTTTATATCCTGAATCATTTTCCTGGTTTCTCTGTGTTGGTTTTCAACTTTCTCTTGGATCTCTTTGAGTTGCCTTGCAATCCATATTTTGAATTCTTTATCTGTCAATGGGGCATTGACAATCCCGCTACTATTGTATAGCTGTCTATCTATTTTCTTAGGTTTAATAATATTCGTTTTATATATCTGGGTGTTCCAGTGTTGCGCACAGTTAAATCTGCTTGTTAAATCTTCTTGTTGAATTGAACACTTTATCATTATATAATAGTAGTGAGGTAATTATATCTTGCTGAATTGAAGCCTTTATCATTATATAATACCCTTCTTTGTCTTTTTTACTGTTGTTGGTTTAAAGTCTGTTTTAATTGATACAAGAATATCAACCCCTGTTCTTTTTCATTTTCTATTTGCATGGTAGATCTTTCGTCACCCCTTTACTTTGAACCTATGATGTCATTACACATAGGATGGGTCTCCTGAAGTCAGTAGATGGTTGAATCTTGTTTTATTAACCCAATTTGCCAATCTGTGTATTTTAAGTGGAACATTTAGGCTGTTTATTATTAATATTTATATGTGACGTTTTGTTCCCATTAGAGTGTTGTTAGTGAGCTTTATAGTCTCAGTTGTTTGTTTTATAAGATCTGTGAACTTTGTACTTTTGCATGCTTTTATGGTAGCAAGTATTGTCCTTTTCTTTCCATGTTTAAAACTCCTTTGAGCATTTCTTGTAGGTCTGGTCTGGTGATGATGAATTCCTTTAGCACTTACTTATTTGGAAAACACTTTATTTCTCCTTCCTTGTTTGGTGGATATAAAATTCTTGGATGGCATTTTTTTTTCTTTAAGAAGGCTAAAAAGAGGACCTCAGTTTCTTCTGGCTTGTAAGGCTTCTGTAAGAAGTCTGCCATATAATCATTAGACTATTTAAGGTCAATGCCAAAAAAAAAAACCCCTCAAAGGCAGCTAGAGAAAATAGCCAAATAAATTACCTATAAATGAAATGTAATCAGGCTAACATAGCGGACTTCTTACAGAAGCCTCACAAACCAGAAGAGACTGAGGTCCTCTTTTTAGCCTTCTGAACTCAAACTCACGACCTCAGGTAAACTGCCTGCCTTGGCCTCCCAAAGTGCTGGGATTACAGGCATGAGCCACCGCACCTGGTCCTTCATCTGTATGTCTCTGGGATAGTAACTGTCCAAATATTTTTGCCATTTGCTTGTTGAATTGTTTGACTTCTTTTTATTGAATTCTTAGTGTTCTTTATATTTTTTTGGATATAAATCCTTTATCAAATATCCATTTGCAAGTCTATGGATTGTCTTTTCATTTTCTTAACAGTATTAAAGAACATAAATTAATAACTTTGATGAAGTCCAGTTTATAACTTTTGCCTTTATTGTTTGTGCTTTTTGTTGCTTTCCAAGAAGTTGCGCCTACATGGTCCTGTAGCTTCCCATGGACCTGCTGGCTCCCCGTACTTGCCAAAGTCAGAGCAGCTTGTGGGGTATATTTGCAGGGGATTTGGTGGTATGTTGATGCAAAGACAGAGAACCCTTGGGCAGCAGCAGTGGCCCACGACAGATACACAGCCAGTACAGCACCCACCATCTCAGTTCAGGCCTGAGGCATACGCCGGCATGCCTGCATGAGCTAGCCACCTGGTTTTCTTTCCTCAGGAAGTTCCTAAATGACCACCAACAGTATTGCCCAGTGTCACAAGGGCAGAGGACCTCCTTAGTATTTTGGCAGTCAGCACATTGTTGCAGGAGTGAGGAAAGCCAAGAAGCACCCTCACTTACCCTTTCTGCAGGGCTCTGAGTTCCTTTGGTGTTGATCTCTGCTAGACTCTTGCTGCCTTCGTTTTCTGCACTTTGGCTTTTTCCTGTGGGCTCTCTGACAGGTCCTGGCTCTCTTCCCTCAGTTTTCCTTTCAGAACATGTCCATTCACAAGTAACTTTGATCTCTTTGAGAAGAACTAGCATCCAACATTCCTAGGCAGCCAAGTTGGCCAGGGTGGTCTCGAACTCCCAACCTCAAGTAATCCACCTGCCTTGGCCTCCCAAAGTGCTGAGATTACAGTCATGAGCCACTGCACCTAGCACCTTGATGCATTTTAATTTGGGTTTTGTACCTTCCTATATATTTATGTATGTAAATACAACATTTCTAAATTTGGTTCCTAGTATTTACACTTAATGTTATCTAATGTGAAACAGTTTGTATTCTTATAAAATTAAAATTAGTATTAAAAGTATAATTAATAATTTTTATGTATATGTAAAGCATATTGAATATAATTTCACTAATGAAATTTTCCTCCTTCAGTAAAGCAGATCTCATAAGCCTATGTTGAGGGTTAATCGGTTTTATATGGTTGTTGAAAACCTTCCTTAATGAGCCTATCTTTATGCACATCATATGCAGCAATTAACTTAAAATGGGTAATAAGTTACATGTAAAACCTACATCTGTAAAATTACCAGAAGAAAGCATAAGAGATTATCTTTGTGATCTTGAGTTAGGCACAACTTCTTGGAAAGCAACAAAAAGCACCAACAATAAAGGCAAAAGTTATAAATTGGACTTCGTCAAAGTTATTAATTTATGTTCTTTAATACTGTTAAGAAAATGAAAAGACAATCCATAGACTTGCAAATGGATATTTGATAAAGGATTTATATCCAAAAATATATAAAGAACACTAAGAATTCAATAAGAAGAAGTCAAACAACTCAACAAGGAAATGGCAAAAATATTTGGACAGTTACTATCCCAGAGACATACAGATGAAGAGCCAAGCACGGTGGCTCACACCTGTAATCCCAGCACTTTGGGAGGCCAAGGCGGGCAGATTACCTGAGGTAGGGAGTTCGAGTTCAGAGACATACAGATGAAAAATAAGCCATGAAAAGATACTCAACATAATTAGTAGGTAGGGAAATGCAGATTAAAACCTCACACCTTTTAGAACAGGTAAAATCTTAAAAATTATCAATGCCATGTTGATAATGCCAAATGGAGCAACTGGAACTCTGAAACATTATTACTGGGACTATAAAATGGTACAGCCACTTTAAAAATAGTTTGGCAGTTTTTTAAAAATGCAATGAGTTAATTTGGGTCCTCTGTGAAACAGATGCCAAGACAGGATTAGACATTTGAGAAGTTTACTGGGGAAAACATTTGTGAGGGTAAATGGGAAGGGAACCAGGAGAGACTAGGTAAGCTGTCAGTCTGCAATACAGGTTTAACCTCTGTGAAGAAGAGAAGAAAAGAAGGAATCTTGGGCAGGGAAAGTGTTAGATTGTAACATATTTCTAAGAAAGTTTCAACAAAGTTGAGCCAAATTTGCCCATAAAATAAGTTCTGCAACTTTCAGGAATAAGCTTGCCTTCGTAGCCCTATCAAGCTCAGTCATTGACTAGGAGTAGCTCTTGAGAAGTATGACCTCAGCATAAACATGGTCATGAAAACAGAGAGTCAATTATGCTCTCCAAGATTGGAGATCTGATAGGTGCATTTTCATGGCTACAACACTCCACCTACTGTACTACACAGAGTTACTTCTCTACATGAGTTCATGTAGCAACCCTTCTGTGGTTCTTGTTGGCCTCTCTTCCTAAAGGGATACCTAGAAGTATTATTTAAGTGTTCTTCCTAGTGACCTGACCATATATTTAGCCAATGGGTTCCAGATCCCAAAATTGGTTCAGGTCTGGAGACTGAGAAAAGGATGATAATTTTTTAATTGAGGCATGTACCCTAAGCCTTGTGTTCTTCCATTTTTGATTTTTTTAAATTGTAGTACCTGTTAAGCAGAATTGGCTATCCATCTATTAACTGTCTCTACAACTATCTGCACATCAAGTCTTTTGGCTGCTCTCCAGCCTTCCTGGTAATTTGGTAATTGTGGCCTCCTGCCTTTTGGCAGTTAAGCACTATCATCTGGCTTTTATTACTTTGTGGTGGAGAGGCATGCCATCCCCATGGATATTAATGCACCTAGCTCTATGGCAACTTATTTTACTGTCAACCCTGGCTTGCAAAGGAAACTGACCACTGAATTTTTTGTGATACTTTTTTACCCCTCACCAGCACATTTCTGGTGGCCTTGGCTAATAATGTGTCTTCTGGGCCCTCCTGAAGAACATAATCCTTTTGTAGGTTGTCTTACCTCATGTAATATATTCCTACTAGCATGCCAACTTTCTACAGCCTCCTTACTTTCTACAGCTCCGATATTTTCACTTCACTCAGCTTTGGTCATTGCTTTCTTTAGAGGTTTAAGGCCACTCTAGCAGAGCATTTGCCCCATCTCCTAGGGCCCTTGCTAGGATATTACATCTGTTGTCCCTGAAGAGATGCTGAGTCAGTGAATTCTTGCTTACCTAGTCTTACTTTCTATCTTCTTTGATCCAGCAGCCTCAAAATCTGTTCTCAGGGGTACTCACATAGCTCTTCCCAGTACAACCTAGATAATTCTTGCAGATACTTTTAGATATAATCGCTTTTCTCCCTTATCTCCTAGCCAAGTTATGGTGCATCTTGACCCTAGTTATTGGCCTAACAGCCAAAAGAGGAGATCAAGGCAGCTTCTGAGAGGAGCCTCTGCATCCTTCACCACAGGGGAATTGCTAGCTTTTACTAGGAAAGAGTGGGCCACCTCTTCAGACTCCAAGGGATTAGGGAAATCTTTAGAGCTAGCATCCTCAGAGGCATCCATCCATGTGTTTCCATTCTATTTTTCAGGATCTCAGGTCTTTCCAACCAGGGTCCAAATTTTATCATAGTAGACCTGCTTTGGCTAAGCATTTAAACATCTCTGGAGTTCTTCAAATCTATTAGATTTTCTGTTGCTTAGCTGTGTTTGATGTTCCATTACCAGAGGTAAGAGCATGTTTGTAAGCTACCAAAGAGATCTCTCACTCTCACATTTATTCTTTAATTCTGTAACTTTTTGCTAACAGCCCTCAATTTCTCAGTATCCTTTAGTAGAATGTCAATTTAATTTAGCAGTAACCAGATAACTCTACTGCGTTTGTAGGCATTATTTCCATCCATATTTCAAATGTCTTAATGATAACTAATGTCTTGCAAGGCATTCCCCACCACCAGGACATTTTTCCAGATTACTTCTGGTGAAATCTGTAGTAATTATAACACCATTGTATACTAGGAACTACCAGTACTCCACATACCACTAAGGATGGCCTCTTCATTGCCCAGAAAGCGGTAAGTGAGCCAATCTTAGAACCCCATCATACCTGTTTCCTTGTGCTAGTTCAGGTCCTTAAAGAAGGAAACACCAAGATAGGATTAGACATCTCCCAGAATTGGCCCACAGTAGTATTCCTTCCATACCCTGTCATTGACTAGTTGCAACCATAGAAGCATGGCCTCAGCTTAAATGCAGTAATGGATTTTAGAGTGCAGGAGCTGGGGCAAGTGATCAGTTAGGATTCCTGAGATCTGAGAGGCTCATTGTCATGGCTGCCACATAACACACCATCTGACCCAGCATTCGCACTCCTGGGTATTTACCCAAGAGGAATGAAAGCATATGTCTACACAAAGACCTGTTTGTGAATGTTTACAACAACCTTATTCATCATGGCCCAAACCTGGAATCGAGCAAATCCATTAACATAAATAAACAAATCATGGTACATCCATGTAATGGAGATTACTCAGCAATAAAAAGCAACAAACTGCTGATGCATTCAACAATACAATCACTTCAGAAGCAATATGCTAAATCAAAGAAGCCAGACACAAAAGTCCACATACTATATAATTCTGTTTATACAACATTCTTGAAAACGAAAATTATGGTGACAAAAATCAGATCAATGTTTGCCAGTATTTGAGCAAAAGGATAGATTATAAAGGGGCACAAGGGCTCCTTTTGAAGTGATAGAAAAATTTTACCTGATTGTGGTGATGTTTAGATTCTTGTATATGGTCCTCGAAACTCCTCAAACTGTACACCTCAAAAGAGATTTTGCTATACATGAATTATGCTGCAGTAAATCTGACTTTAAAAATACAAAAAACCTAAGCAAGCTCTGTTATAAACATTTTTAAAAGGAAATAAATATAAATTCATTTATGATCCAGATAATGGCATTATCAGATATATAACTTACACTGACTCTGATTAATATAATCAAAGAAATAAAGAACTTGGGGAATTTTTTTTTTTTTTTTTTTTTTTGGAGACACAGTCTCACTCTGTCACCCAGGCTGGAGTGCAGTGTTGCCATCTCGGCTCACTGAAACCTCCACCTCCCAGGTTCAAGCAATTCTTCTGCGTCAGCCTCCTGAGTAGCTGGGCCCACAGGCACGCGTCACCATCCCTGGCTAATTTTTGTATTTTTAGTAGAGACAGGGTTTCACCATGTTGGTCAGGCTGGTCTCGAACTCCTGACCTCAGGTGATCCACCTGCCTTGGCCTCCCAAAGTGCTGGGATTACAGGTGTGAGCCACCAAGCTCAGCTGAACTTGGGGAATTTTTATGGAGAACTGAAAATTGTACTAGAGAAGTAGATGGAAATGTAAGTGCTAAAAACATAGTAGGTAAAAATAAAGTTTCACTGTATGGGTTTAATAGCCAATTAGATACACTGGAGATAGAATTAGTAAGCTGGAGAACAGGTTAGAAGAAAATATCTACTCTGAGACAGGGAGAAGCAAGAAAATGGCATATACAGAAAAGAGCATGTGAGATATAGGAACTGGTAGGAAAGTCTATGAAAGGCTGTTGTCTCTCATCTAGTGTTGGGCCTAAAGTTGCTGCAATCAGAAAGGCCTGCAGGTAAAAAGAAAAGTTGGATGTCAAATGGAAATACTGAAAACAAACTGGAATTTGCATCTTTCTTATACCTCCTTCAACCTTAATGACATGACGACCTGCAGGAAAAGATGGTGCCCTACGCCATTGAGCTTCAAGGACACCTGGCCTGAGACTTCTAGCAGCTAAAAAAGAAATCTGATGGGAGCTTAAGAAGCTGTGGAACCAAATGTTTTTCCTTATCACTGAGATGATCCATTGATAAGTGACAACTTGTATAAATTGCAGCGTTCCCTGGGGCTCTACATTGACCCTCAAAAAATAATAGCTGCCGATTTGGTGAGCCAGAAGGCCAGCAACACCATGTGTGAACTGAAACACTGCCCAGCATCCTATACTAAACATCAGAGAAAATTAGTTCTTGCTGTACTTCCATCTTCCAAATCTTGTGGAGATTTCTCTTATGGCTAACTCCACCTTAGAACATATAGACAAGGGAATTCTGGAAAACATAGCTCTAATTTAGCTAAGTTAACATAGTACAAAAACACCAAAGACAAAAGGGGGAATAAATGGAGTTAAAATGTTTTTAAGGTTAGTATCATGTCCATAAAGTGATAAAAGTACTAATTTTATTAAATTCTAATAAGTCAAGTATGCATGCTATAAACTCTAAGGTAACCACTAAAGGAAGAATAAAAGAATATTTATCAAGCTAATGATTATCAATCTAATAGAGGAGGAAGAAAAGGAAGTAAAAATAGTTATTCTGTCTAAATGAAGATAAGAAAAGAGAGAGAAATGAACATAAAATGTAAAAGCCAACAAATAACAAGCTAGTCGATTTAAACCCAAATATATTACTAAATGCATTAAGTTAAATTTGAATGAGTTTCCAGTTAAAAGGCAAAGATTGCCAGATTGAATAAGTATTAAAAATCTGCTACTATGCTGCTTTCAATATACCTAAAATACAAAGCTATAGGAAGATTTAAAATAAAAGATGGAAAAGGATATAACATGCAAATAGTAGCCAACATGAAGCTGGCATAGCTATACTAATATTGGACAAAGTATACTTTAAAGCAAGAAGCAGTTCTAGAGCAAAAGATGGATATTTTATGATGTAAAGTGTTTGGTTTACCAGGGAAATAAAACAACAATTCTAAATGTATATGCATCAAATAAAATTCGCAGAACTAGTAAGTGACAGACAAATCCACAATCATAATGAGAGATTTTAATTCACCTTTTAGTGGTAGAAAAGTACATACAAATATGAAAAATTAGTAATGATATAGAAAATTTAAGCAACAAAATAAACAACTGATACTAATTGGCATAAATGATATACCCAATAAGTGCAGAATACGTGTTATTTTCAAGTATTCATGGAACATTTAAGAAAGTTAACCATATCATAAATGAAAAAGTAAATTTCAACCTATTTCAAAGGTTTAAATCATACAGAGTAGGATCTACAAATTTATTATCTAAATATCTATATCAGAAAGCTAGGAAGCCCTTCATTTGTGGGGCTTGTAGATTGTCTCCTTTCTCGTTAAAAATCAAAGATTTTCTTGAGCCTCTCATCCTAGATGTCATGGTGTCATTAACAGGAATAAGAAAGTTGGGAGAAGAAGAAATTTGATAAAGCATAAAGACATGATGTGAACATGAGAATGGCCTGATCATATGGAATAGTAGAGCAGGGGCTTCATGTAGCTCTAGAGTCATCCAGTAGTTTTAGCCCTTCATACCTGGAAACTCAGGCTTTGTGTCCCTCTTCAACCACTGTATCTCCCATTTATTTTCCAGGCCTTTGATGTTTAATAGTTTAAATTACCTTATTCATTCAAAAATATTTGGCAAGTGACCTCTGTGTCTCAAACATTATTCAGGGTCTTGTAAAAAACATAGAAAAGCTATTCTATACATACACCATTTCTAAAATATGTTTCATTAATAAAATTTACTCTTTTAGGAATGATTTAAAACACTAAAGAAATACAAACATAATATTTTTGAAATTTTTAACAAATGAATTTTATTTATTTCATTTTATTCAGTTGAATTAAATGAAGAAAAGCACAAAGAACTAATAGAGAAAAAGGAGATGGAAATTTCAGAGTTAAATGCAAAGCTAAGAAGTCAAGAAAAAGAAAAACAAAATGAAATAATCAAGCTACAACTAGAAGTAAGTGTTTAAGAGTCTGCTAAACTTGAGGACACATCCCTTAGTCTAAACTGTACTTTGATTGTTTTTCATCACAGTGAGATACATTTTAGGATTAGAAGCAATTCTGTGAGAGGGCTTCACACATGCTCATTCTCCACCAAATGATTGCAGTAATCACATACCGTACAACTGTCATCTGCATTGCCTTTCAGCACTTGACCTGAAAGTGGACCCTTGAGTTGTTCAAAAGGTCCTGGTTTTTAGGGAGGATATTGCTTCCTCTGAGAACTTTTCTTCTCAGTATTTCCCACTTGACACCCAACTTTTCCTTTTAACTGCAGGCCTTTCTGACTGCAGCAACTTTAGGCCCAACACTAGGTGAGAGACAACAGCCTTTCATAGACTTTACTACCAGTTCCTATGTCTCATATGCTCTTTTCTGTATATGTCATTTTCTTGTTTTTCCCTGTCTCAGGGTAGACATCTTCTTCTAACCTATTCTCCAGCTTACTAATTCTACCTTTAGTGTATCTAATTGGCTATTAAACTAATACAGTGAAACTTTATTTTAGCTATTGTATTTTTAGCACTCACATTTCCCTGCCTGAAAACTCAAGGATTATCTGCATTTTATGGTAAATTCTATGCAGGTTTCATAATTTCTACCATTCCACAATGGAAAGAATGTTTCTAACGCTTCACATTTATTCTCATCCCAGCAGAAATTTGTCAAACCCCAGTAACCAACTAGAAATTTGTTTTATTTCTCATAAAAAAGACAAATTTCTTCCTAATAACTTTCTGGAAGAATATATATCCTGGGGGCAAACAAACCAAATTCCTACAATATTTTTTTTAAAGGGACTTCTAACAGGGCATCTCAAAGGCTGAGGCTCTAACTCTTTGCTCAAAAGTCTTAAGTAGGCGGGGTGCGGTGGCTCACACCTATAATCCCAGCACTTTGGCAGGCCGAGGCGAGCGGATCACCTGAAGTCAGGAGTTCGAGACCAACCTGGCCAACGTGGTGAAACTCGCCTGTACTAAAAAAAATACAAAAATTAACTGGGCGTGATGGCAGACGCCTGTTATCCCAGCTACTCAGGAGGCTGAGGCAGGAGAATCACTTGAACCCGGGAGGCAGACTTAGCAGTGAGCCGAGATTGTGCCACTGCACTCCAGCCTGGGCAACAGAATGAAAAAAACAAAATAAATAAACAAACAGTCTTGAGTAGTTCATTTAACCAGATATCACAATCTCAAATGTACTTTGACAAAATATTTGTCCTTTAAATTTTTTCTAGACTCTGTCAATCTACCCTTCCATCATTCTTCCGTTGCTTCCCCCCACCCCAACTTTCATTTTACCTTGTAAGAATTCACAAGTCTTAATTAAAATCACATACTACTCATATTCCTGAAACTTTGGAATCCCCAGGGTACTTGGTGAGTTACCATGAGTAATCACTGGGCAGAAAGAGGACTGATGTTGACTTTAGATGCCCTTTGCTGCTGGTGCTGCTGCTGCTGCCATCTGACCAAGTGTACCACAAACCACGGGAAAGGCTGAATGGCCAAGTGAAATTAATAGGCCATGTTTCAAGATCTACTACCAACTTCTAATCCTCCTCTGTTTGGAATTTGCATTTTGTTTGCCATTTGGGCCTTATCACTGGTCTATTATTTGACTGGTATACACAGCTCCTTGTTATTTGTTTTCATTGTACCTAACCATTTCTCTCCTCAAACCAGAGCATAATCTCAGAGTTTATTCTTAGTCCTCAGAGAGGCTATGTTAATTAAATCTGAAGAGAAAAGTTTTATAATGGAATATTGTGCAAAAACAAAAAAAAATTGGCCTGTAAGAATGGCCTATGAGAACTTTTTTAACCTGATTCAGTTTAATTCAAACCAGCAAGGGTTCAAACTATATCGACAAGATCGTATTCAAATTCTACTGTTCGGCCTCAAAGTTCCTACAGAAAGCTACGTGAGGTTTTCTCCCATGACTGTTTGTTACATTTTCTTTATAATACACTCATTTTAATGTAAAAATATTTTTACCTATATTTAAGTTAAACTAGATTCTATACCCTGTCTGCACTATAGAATCACGTGATGTTTTGAGAAAAAGATGATGCTAGCTGCACACCAGAATCTCTAAAGTAGTGCCCAGGCATTTGGTACTTTAAAAAAAAAAGAAAAAAAAAAACCTCTCCAGGTAATTTTACCATGCAATCAGGGTTAATCTTGTTTTTCTGTTCTTTGCTCTTTCTGAAAAATTATTTCTTAAAGAAAGATTTTTCTATTGTCTACATTGTAATTTACACCTGAATTACAGATTACATGTCAAAGGATAACATAGATTATAATTATAGAAACAATTGTTTCTAATTGTCTAGAGTTTCAATAACTTTCTTTTTCAATTTGATTCAGTTTGATGCCAAACTAGCAAGAGTTCAGACTAAATCAAAATCGTATCAGGATTCTACTGTTTTGCCACAAAGTATCTACAGAAGGGTATGTGAGTTTTCCTCTCAGTATTTGTTGCTTAGGAAAACTTTCTGAGCATGTTTCTATAAAAATCATCTAATTCTTATTAACAATATAAGGTATTTTTTAAAATACCAATTTATAGCAGAAGTGCATTTCTTGTTATTTTGTTGTTCCTTGTACTAAATTTTATTATTTCTGAATTGTAATAACAAATTTTTTGTTTCGTTTAGAAACTTCAACATTTTCAAGAAGAAAAAAACAAGGAGATTGCAATTCTTCGTAATACCATTCGCGATTTAGAGCAACGCCTTTCTGTTGGCAAAGATTCTCACCTTAAGCGTAGACGGTTTTGAGCTTAGCAGTAAATTCATTAGTTGGTATTTATTTAAAAGCAATTGAAAGTTTCACTTCTATTTTCAATAGACACATACAGCCTACATAACAAACAAAGTCAGCTTTAAGGTTTTTATTGAATTTATTTGGACAAATCCATACTGTATCCAATTGTGTACTGCATTCTTCCTTAATAGTATTAACCATAAAGGAGGTCAGGTTTATAGGGTTTGGTTTACCTATTAAACCATCATTGACTATGGAAATACTTACTAAGCAATACAGAGACAGACAATATTATCTTTCCCCTTATATCTTTTAAGACAGCCACTCAAGTTTTAGAAGAGTGTGATACAACATTATAGAAAGAAAGAGACAAAGGCTTTATTCATGTGTGATAGTAAAAATCAGGATGAGTCTTAGATATACAAAAGATAAATGGATATTTAAAATAGTTATATATGCTTTTTTAGCAAAATATTCACTTGTTAAGTATTTCTGGATCTTAAAATACAAAATCCACTTCTTTTATTAGTTAAAAGTAGAAGACTGAAAAGACAAAGTAATGTTGTTTTGAGAGATAAGTAAAGAAAAAAATGGAAAGCATGTCTTTGTTGTTCTTCCTCCATTCTAAATTGCTAACTATCCAACAGAAACCCCTAGGTCATAGTTTACGTTTCTATTCTCATTAAAGCAAATAGAACACTGGAAAAAGAAAAAAAAAGACATATTAACCAAAAGCTGCAATCACCTTTCAGTTGCCCCATCATAAAAAATATGGTTTGAGTCAATATTTCTATGACATGAAATTTAAAATCTGGAAGCCAACTCAGTAGATTTCTCCATGTTTGCACAAATCTAATTTCTATTTTTGGTTCACTAATTTGGTAGTTTATAAAAATGCTGGAAATGAAATTGTGTCTAGACTAAATTTGGGAGTATGTCCTATTTTAAATATTTAGTTTGAAGGTCATTCTCACTTTTTTGCCTGATTCTTTCAGCGTCAACTGGTACTGGCTTCTGTGGGTATAAGCTGCTGACTTATTTGTCAGGCAGGTGGAGGCAAACGTCACTGACAAGATTCAGTTATGTTCTCCTCTGCCCGAAGTCCCTGTCAGCTACATAAAGATGGGAGGTTTTCTTTACACTGTCAGGTGATTGCAGACCCTGTTTTTTCAAATATCAGATGTCGACAATGGCAGCAACAGCTCCTAGGAGCCAACTCTGAATCTTTGGGCAATTTACAGAGTAATTGATTTATACATCTCTTTCGACAGAGCTTCTTTTGTAAATCTTGTATATCTTCACTTCCTGGCATATCTCGGTTCTCTGGGTGACCCTGCCTATGTTGACCCTTGTGCTTATGGTGGTGATGAAGGCCTGGAGGAGCAGGATGAGTAGGAGCATCTGGTGCTCCTGGTTGCTGATTCTCTGAAAGCTCACTGCTGCCAAGGTGCTGATGTCCGTGATTGTGATGATGCTCGTGATGGTAATGGGGCGATGGAGCTTCAACTGTTTTATCCACAGTAGCCAAAGATACACTTTTACAAAAGTCTTCATCTTTGAGAGTCTGGAACAAATTTATAAATCACTTATTAACAAGTTTATAGAGATAGGAATAATGCGTGAAAAATTATTTGTAGAGCTAACATATGTGAAATTCCAACTAGTTAATTAGAATCGAGCTGGCTTTGTATTATATTAATGAGAAAGAGTCTAATGTTAGTCTCAACACCTAGACATTTTATCAAAGGCTTAAAAAGAAAGCCAAACCACTGTACTTATATTTGCAGAAGCAAATGAAGTAAACTCGCAAAAGGAACTTAGATTGCAGCAAAGTCAAACTAATATCAAATCCTAAATTAAGTTGATCTGGGCCGAGCATTGTGGCTCATGCCTGTAATCCCAGCACTTTGGGTGGCCAAGGCGGGCAGATCGCTTGGGCTCAGGAGTCGGAGACCAGCCTGGGCAAAATGGCGAGACCCCGTCTCTGCAAAATATACAAAAATTAGCTGGGTGTGGTGTCACATGCCTGTAGTCCCAGCTACTTGTGAGGCTGAGGTGGGAGAATCGTTTGAGCCCGCAAGGTGGAGGTTGCAGTGAGCTCAGATAGTGCCAGTGCACTCCAGCCTGGGTGACAGAGTCAGACCCTATCTAAAAAAAATTTAAAAAAATAAAAAATCAGTTGAACTATATGGAAACTTCTGTACCTGTGTCAATGGTGCATCTTATCTAATACTATATGATACTGTAATCTAATATTAATTTATCTCTGATAATTCAAAAATGCTAATAAACTCTGCTCAAATGTGTTAGTTTTTCATACTTCATCCTATGCCAGGAAATGTTTTGAACTTCACCAAAGCTTTGCTAATGTCTCCCTACCATAAGGCTGTCAGCTGAAAATAGCAAATTACTGCCCGACTCCCATTGACCATAATATCCATTCCGCATGATCCTAGTTCTTTAATTTACTGGAAGTCTTTACTGTTTTGTGGTACCTACTAATCAGAGACTCAAAGCCTATAGATACAGAAATGTAACATTAAATCTCAACCTAAGGCTAATTTGTAAATAAAATTACAAAATCAACTTAGAACCCAAAGACTCACTAAGTGATATGCTTTTGATGTTTTGAAGGTTTTAAAAGGTTATAAATTCCATTAAATTTTAGCATACAACTAAGTGGTACTTTATTTGGTTATTTCTGAATTACTTCTACATTAAAAGCTAATAGTGTTTGCTTACAAACTTATAAACAATTTAATACATGTTTAAAATATACTGTGTAATGTTCAAAGTGTTTAGGGTTTAAACAAACACAAATACCTATGGTAGTAGTCTAATTTCTTTCATTTATTTATTTATTTATTTAGTGACGGAGTCTCACTCTTTCGCCAGGCTGGAGTGCAGTGGCACGACCTCGACTCACTGCAACCTCCACCTCCTAGGTTCAAGCGATTCTCCTGCCCCAGACTCCCAAGCAGCTGGGATTACAGACACGTGCCACCACGCCCAGCTAATTTTTGTATTTTTAGTAGAGATGGGGTTTCACCATGTTGGCCAGGATGGTCTCGATCTCTTGACCTCGTGATTCGTCCACCTCGGCCTCCCAAAGTGCTGGGATTACAGACGTGGGCCACCGCACCCTGCCAGTAGTCTAATTTCAGAAACGAATTACTATATTTTACTGATTATGTGATGCATATTTCTTTAGATTTTAATATCTCTAAAATTAGAATGTACCATACCGTTGGTGGTGTTTTCTCACTGTATCCTACTTTAATTAGCAGCATTTTTTCCTAAATAGTACATAAGATAATATGTCATATAATCAGTGGTATCTAGGAGACAATGAAATAGAAAAACTCCAATCTGATTTGGCATATCAGATACTAATAGTGTCTGATCTGTAATTCGTATTTACAGATGATTCACACATTTCAAGCATATTGTGGTAACTGTTAACTGCCTTTTTCAATATAACTGGGTATATTTATAACTAGCAAGCATTTGCACAAATGAGAAATGCAGAAATAATCCCAAAATATGAGGAATCATTATAGTTAGTATTTATTAAATGCTTAGTATAAGTTGAGTTAGTACTTTTCTTTCATTACTCTTAGTATTTTCTTCCATTACCTCAGTCTCCTCATCTTTAAAAATAGTAAAATAACACTCAAAAGACCATTATAAAGGTTAAAATGTGAAAATTACATAACTAGAGTAAGTAACTTGTACTCCTTAACAACTAAATTAATTAATTAAATTTGTTAAAAATTTGAGGCGGCTTTCTTTAGAGCTGGGGAAAATCTGAAGGAAATACAACTTACAGATAAAATTGAGAATTGTTTTTAAACCTAAGTTCAAATTTTCCCAATCTGACCTATCACTGGAACATTAGTTAGAATTATTTTCCTTTTTGTTATGACGGAAAACAAGTCTAGTTAATACAAATTAAATTCTTTGAGTGCCTTTTTTATTTAAAAAAGATTTAAATATAGTTCTTCTCATAACAAGGAAGAAATATTTTCATGGCTGTTAGGAAATAAATACCAGTAATGAGTAGAAAACTTACTCCATTTTGAAGTAAACTCAAACTGCAGATGGGCAGGCAGTGGAAGGGCTTCAGGAAAAATCTGATAGTCCTGCATCTTCAATAAATTAAGTAGTTTCTGGCCCCAGTTCCATTCCAAGTAATGCTATGGGTAAGCTTTGCTATTGTTATGTTCTTGTGCTAACATGTTCAGGATACTACAATAATATTGCTTTTTTGTGTTGACTAAATTTTCTGAGCACTTATGCTCATGCAACGTCATTTGGTGGTAACTGAAATACGATACATTGATTTTTAATTTCTAAAGCCCTTCTAGATAAAGGCAGCAACATCGATCTTCAAAAGATGTTTTAAAAGTAGAGGTTAGGCCGGGCGCGGTGGCTCACGCCGGTAATCCCAGCACTTTGGGAGGCCGAGGCGGGCATATCACAAGGTCTGGAGATCGAGACCATCCTGGCTAACACAGTGAAACCCCGTCTCTACTAAAAATACAAAAAATTAGCCGGATGTAGTGGCGGGCGCCTGTAGTCCTACCTACTCGGGAGACTGAGGCAGGAGAATGGCGTGAACGCGGGAGGCGGAGCTTGCAGTGCCGAGATCGCGCCACTGCACTCCAGCCTGGGCGACAGAGCGAGACTCCGTCTCAAAAATAATAGTGATAGTAATAACTAAATAAATAAATAAATAAAGTAGAGGTTAGATGACAGGATATGTGTTTAATTATAAAAATTATTGTTATTTATATTTAGTACACCTGCAAAAGCATTGAGTTATCTAAATAAGTTAGTGTTTCATGATAAACTCTTAAAAGATTTCCTCTTTTCTCCCCAGAAAAATAATTCAGAAAAATACCGTGAGAGAGCAGTTTCCACATTTCTTTTCACAGTAAGCAATCTTAATGGCTTCTTCCACATATGGGAAAGTTAGGAAGGAAAAAGGCAAACCAAGATGATATACAAGACGGCCACATCTAAGAAAAAGGACAAATACAATGTCACTATAATATTTTCTGTATCACAATCCTACTCAAATACAGTCTGGGATAGGTATTATAGGTTTAATGGTCATATAACTAAGACCCTTTCACGCCTTTACTAAATTTCTTTGGATGAGAGCTACAAATGAGCTCCCAGGCACTGCACACCAGGTCAGGTCATAGCAACACTACAATTAGTCTAATACTAGTATTTTGAAATGTTATAGATATGTCACTATATAATATCAAAAATGTCATCACTGTAACTTGGTAAAATACAATTTTGTGACTGACATAAATTCTACCAGTGCCCAAACCACTAACTTATAAATTAGGCTCTGAAAATCACTTGAGCTTGTCATAACTGCTAAGGCAGCACAAATTTGGCACAACAAGAAATCATCACCTAACAAAAAAAATCTCCAAGCCTTGGCCAGTTATATATTAAATGTATAAATACATTTATTTAATAAATGTAATTTAATAAATGTAATTTACTTTTTACTTTTTTTAATAAATGTAATTTAAATAAATACATTTATTTAATAAATACATTTATTTAAAAATGTATCTAATGCAATGAAAATTTCAGCACAATGAAAGTATTAGAACATGTGGTGTTGTCAGAAATGGTGGGGTTAAAATGTTCTTCTTGCCCACATTTTACCTAGTATATATGGCTTTATGTGACTATCAAAGGGTTATACTTTTAGGTTATCCTAAAAATTAGAAGTTTAAAGGCCTAAAAGAATGAAATGTGAATTTTTAAAAATTTAGTATAAGACCAAGTAGGGCTCACCAGACTCCGGAGAGTCAAAGAAAACAAAGCACCAACTAAGAATGTTTATAATAGCATAATGCATGAATTGAGATTCCCTCAAAATATAAATGTTTTATTTGTTCATAGAAGCAAAAGTAGATTTGTGCAGATCATGCTTAAATGATTAACTCACTTTACAGTTCAGAAATTCAGGTATGTAGCCTTAAAATTTTTATTTAGATTAAAATTAATTAGAAGATATGGTTATTCATTTGCAAAAGAATTAGGTTAGAATTGTACAGGATATACAAATTGGTCATTCTTTTTACTTAACCAAAATGCCAATTTACGGGGATAATCAATTTTCTGTATTTTCCTCTTGGAATGGTGAACTCTTTTACATGCCTTACTTTTTAAAAAGTCATTTCAAAAATAAAAGTCATTTCAAAAAAAAAAGTGTGAATAAAGAGTTTATAAACTATTTGGCAATAATCAAAAGCAAATATATTATTTTAAATCACTTACTATTAAATACAAAACAAGAAGAAATCAAGTGAAGAGATTAGTGGAAAAATCTAGAGGAGTGGTCACCGGGAAGTAACTTGAGATAATAATTACGGATATGAGATTATACTCAGGATTAAGAACCCATAGAATTTGATTACTGACTGAGGTGGGAAGTGTGATGGAAGGAGTCAGTAATACATTCCTGTCACACAGTTTTGTGAAGGGGTAGATGGCAGCAAGTCTGCCATACATGATGGTTTTTGTGACATCCTGCAAAATAGTGGATGATGACTGGGAGTGCAGGGTCTGAAAATTATATGATTATATGCCCTAGTGGTTGGCTATATCTGCCTCCAATAGGTTGTATATAAAAATCACACAAAAGTGAAAGTATAAGCATGTTTTAGGAGAAGATAATCAATACAGATTTGAATAATTGAATTTAAGATGTTTCTGAATATGTCTAGGAAGTAGACTCGTCAGGAGTTCAGTCATTGTGTTTCAGCTTTGTATATATGGGATCATCCTAATATGTGTTGTAATTGTAATCAAGGGATAGATGAGATTGCTCAGGTAAAATGTGCAGAGTGTGAATAGGCGGAAACCTGCACAGCCCTGAATAACACAAACACATACAGAATAAATCAAGGAAGAATGTGGGAGGAAGAAAAATCAGGAGGTGGAAGAGGAGGAAGTGTGGAGGAGGAGAAAGAAGAGGAGGGATATGGGGAAAACCAGCAGGGTATAATGTCATAGAAATTTTTTAAAATGAGAGTATTTCAAAAATAAGGAGTGATTTTTACTTCTAAATGTTAAAGAGAGATTATATGAGATGAAGACTGAAATATGGCATTGTATTTAACAGTAAAGAAGATGTTATATGTGATGGGAAGTAAATAGATAGATACGAAACAGTTATTTTTAAATTTGGGATGTGTTTGTGTGTATGTACAAACCTATCATATATGAGGAAGTCATCTTTGCTTCCATTTAAAAGAGTCCAGACATCTGTTTGGTTTTCTTCTTGTTGATAAACAGGAATATGCTCTGAAACCTTATTCTTAAGGTGTGTGTATTTTAATCGAGAAGAGATTCCTTGATGATTAACAACAATATAAGAAATATTAGAATATCCTTCTTTCTTCAGTTTTACTCGCAGGTCTTCTAATCTAAAATATTTGGGAAGAAACACATAAAATGAATAATGTCATTTGATTTGATTAGTGGTTTTTCTCCCTCTTCCTTAATTTTCTATGTGAAACTCTCCTTATTTTTAACTAACCCATACTGCACCTATTCTTTATATTGTTGTAAAAGATTTTAAAACTTTCATTTTTAGAATTACTTAAAACTTGTGCTTAATTAAAACCTTATGCTTACACAAACATTGGTTCATTTAGTTCTCAAATTAGCATGATGAAGTGTACATATTTTAAATGTATCTTATAGGTAGAATGGATTCAACCAACCACAGATAAAAAATGGTTGGAAAAAAAAAAAGATGGCTGCATCTATAGTAGTGAACATGTAGACTTTTTTTCTTGTCATTCATTATTCACTAAATACAGTATAAAAATTACTTACATAGCATTTACATTGTGTTAGATATTATAAGTAATCTAGAGATGATTAAAGCATATGAAAGTATATGCATAGGTTATACAAGCCATTTTATATAAAGGATTTGAGCTCCATGGATTTTGGTGTATGAGGTGGATCCTGGAACCAATCCTGCACAGATACCATTGGATGACTGTAAGGAGAATTCCACCCAGTGAATATCTGGTGAATAACTCAACAAATATTTTTTATATTTATTTGTTAAATAACCCAAGACTTTGATAGCAAGCCTAGTGTTCTTTCTACTCTGACAAAACAGTCTTCTCTGCTTCTTGTATTGAAGTAACTGTTCTATTTGCAGAAGTACATTTTAGAACATTTTCATTACACAAGTAATAAATATTTAGTCGGAAGTTATAAAATATAGGTCCACAAAAGGAAGAAAAAATTTCCATAACCCTAGGAAACCCACTGTAAACATTTTGGTGTATATCATTCTAGTTTCTCTCTTCTAATATGTTCTATGCAAACACATAGTTTTTCTACAAGTGTGACTTAATACATTATTTACACTTTTATTTTATGTCTATATGCGTGTGTGTATTTAACAGCCTTCCCCTTAAGGTATTTTAAGCCTCAGAAAGACTGTCTTACTTAGATGCCTGCAGTATGCACAGGTATCAGCTGGCTTGAAGAAGAGCAACCACAGTCACTGAACCATTGGAGTTTAGCATTGGATCTTGATCTCTTATGCTCCAGGCTGGGGGTTGCTTACATAAGGAGCTTTGGTCCTGGCTCTCTGTTCCTCCCAATGGGAGGAGACAGAGAGCCAGGGCAAGCCCCAGGCTTCTCCACATTGCTGGGGTTGTCCTGTAAAAGAGAAAACCTGTCACTCTTCTTCATAGTTAACTTCACAGTCCTAACTATGAATTTCTATAAATCCTGCAGACATAATTCCACTTCCTAAAAATACCTAGCCCATGAATTCTGTTTCCAGAAAGTTATGTTCCGACTGTGGCTTATATAAGTAAGTCTGTGACTCATATAACATTCTGCAAACACAACCTAACTTTTGTTTGAGACACACCAAGTTCTGACTGTTCTTTCTATCCTCCAAGAAGAAAGGGATAGGCCGGGCGTGGTGGCTCACACCTGTAATCCCAGCACTTTGGGAGGCCGAGGCGGGCGGATCACGAGGTCAGAAGATCGAGACCATCCTGGCTAACATGGTGAAACCCCGTCTCTACTAAAATTATACAAAAAAAAAAAAAAAATTAGCCAGGCGTGGTGGTGGACGCCTGTAGTCCCAGCTACTGAGGAGGCTGAGGCAGGAGAATGGTGTGAACCCGGGAGGTGGAGCTTGCAGTGAGCCAAGATCACGCCACTGCACTCCAGCCTGGGTGACAGAACGAGACTCTGTCTCAAAAAAAAAACAAAAGAAGAAGAAGAAAGGGATAAATAGAGAATTCTGCACAGAAATGAAAAGAGCCAGCAAAAAAAGAGAACCAAGGAAAAAAGGTGATGGCAGAGAAGACAGTATACCAACATGAATGTGGCTCATGTCAGGCCCTTAGCTCTTCAAGTTCAAACATTCTATATTTATCTCTTGGGTATGGCTCCCTTTTGTTTCTCTTATTCCTTGAAGTCTGGCTGTATGTATCTAACCAAGTAGAAATATCACACATCACTGCCCCCTCTACCATTTAAGACTCTTTGAAATCCACACTCAATTAGCCTATTTATTGGAAAGCTCCTATGACTAGAAAATTCCTATGACTAGACAGCACTTTCTTTGGTAAAAAGATGCTTCCTCTGAGCAACGAAATTAAAATGCTTTTAAATACCTGACTAGAAATATCCTCAAAATTAGGGCTAGCTCTCTAAACAGAGATGTTCAAAAATAGGTGAACTGTAGGCAGGCAACAAGAAAAAGGAACACATTCAGCAGAGGGGAGCAAAGAAAAATCCTCACAAGTAATTCAGGCTCATTTGGATGTAAGAATCTGTGGGGAGAGATGAGGACAAAATTTGAAAACTGGGAAGTCAATACATTTTCAAGCACTGATTTGAGATTTTTAAAAGCAGATGCTTTCTTTGGAGGTGGGGAGCTAATGGTAAATTACTTAGAGTGAGCCCAGAATTAAGAGGAGAACAGAAAAGCTAAAATCAGATTGATCTGGGCTTTAATGCACTGGTAGATATAGACAGCATTTTTAACCCTGATTGTCTTTCACATTATTTAACACATCAAAACTCCTACATATATGAGATATCTTGATAAGAACTTGACTAAAGGAAGAGAAAAAACTAGACAGAGAGAGTGAGGTGAGAGAGAGGTAGAGAGAGAGGACAAATTAACTTACTTATTTAAGGCCACCCCAACTACTTATTCTAATATTTAAAATGTTCTAATATTTTAAGAAGAAAAAGATATATTTGGACTATTTATAGAAAATTCCTCTAGAATGGTATTTACAATTATAATACAATTATCCTTATTATAGCTAATGTTTATTTAACTTTTATATAAATATATTCAGATGGCACTAAGCACTTTTATATATCATGTCAGTTAATCTTTAAAACAATTATGTGGCCATTATCCCCTTTTGCAGTTGAGAAAAACCATGGCTAAGAGTTTAGGTAACTTGTCTATGATCACACGGAGAGAAAGTCAGTCACAAGAGAGACTGGATTAAAACTAGTTCTGTCAAATCCTAAGCTACATCTTAGCTACTGCAATATATTGAGAGTTTTTAGATAGATCTTCTTGTAATAACTATAGCCGCCAACTATTTTTGTTTATGCACTAAGATGCCAAAGAAAACATACCCGGGCGTGGTGGCTCACGCCTGTAATCCCAGCACTTCGGGAGGCCGAGGCGGGCAGACCACGAGGTCAGGAGATCCAGACCATCCTGGCTAACACGGTGAAAACCCTGTCTCTACTAAAAATACAAAAAAATTTAGCCGGGCGTGGTGGCAGGCCCCTGTAGTCCCAGCTACGTGGGAGGCTGAGGCAGGAGAACGGCGTGAACCCGGGAGGCGGAGCTTGCAGTGAGCCGAGATCCCGCCACTGCACTCCAGCCTGGGCAACAGAGCGAAACTACGTCTCAAGAAAAACAACAACAACAACAACAACACCAAAAATAATTCAAGCTGTTTTATTTATTAATAGAATGGCTAGGTTTTCTGTTTCCTAGACCACAAATTCAGTAGTTACAGAACCTTGACAAAAAATCACATTTGGTTTTTTCACTTTGCCACAGAGCGAATATTTATTTATTTATTTATTTATTTATTTTTTGAGATGGAGTCTTGCTCTGTTACCCCGGCTGGAGTGCAATGGCACAATCTCAGCTCACTGCAAACTTCGCCTCCCAGGTTCAAGCAATTCTCCCAGCTCAGCCTCCCAAGTAGCTAGAATTACAGGCGCCCGCCACCACACCCTGCTAATTTTTGTATTTTTAGTAGAGACGGGGTTTCACCATGTTGGCCAGGCTGGTCTCAAACTCCTGACCTCGTGATGAGCCTGCCTCGGCCTCCCAAAGTGCTGGGATTACAGGCGTGAGCCACCGCGTCCAGCCCAGAGCACATATTTCAAGTAGCTGAATGGCGAATACAAATGAAAAGACTATTTCACTCATTTCCCTCATTTAGGTTTATGATGAAAAAATAACCCATTGGCAGAGAGCTGTAGCTTAGAGTTCACACTTTCGGATTTCTTCTGTCATTATAATCAACAGGCTGCTCAATTTTGTTTTCTTAAAATTATTTCTTACACAATAAACCTTTGATAATTATAGTTGTCAGACAGCTATATAAAAATAATGATAAATAACAAAATTGGGTTTCCTGGAAGCTGATCCAATAAGAATTGAAAAGTAGTTGTAAATTTCACTGATGTCACCACTTTTCAATTGCAAAACTTAAATTTCATGGCCACATTCAGACCTACATTTACTTAAAATTCCTCATTAAAAAGCAGGATATGTACAAACTTTCTCTGTCCTCCACCTCTGAACTTTAGGCCAGCATCTGAAAGCCCCTAATTCACCTGAATGCTCTCATTCACCACTTAAAATACAAAATCTTGCATTTAATCACAGACCACCTAATGGTGACATGGGTCTTAGCTTCTTTAAGGGTGACCACTTCTGCACTGTGGACTGAACCTACTGTACCCCACTCCACCACTTTTTCTTCTGAAACTGCTCACAATAACCCTGGACATTTCTACAACACTAGAATGAGCATATTTCAGTGTCTGCTCTTCAAATCCAAATGGCTGGGTTTTTTCCCTGTTTGTTCTTACTCTGCCTTTCAGTGGAAAATATTTAAATTTGAACATATAATACTGCCTATGTAACATCACAACAGATTATAGAATAAAAGGTTTGGATTTCTCCAGCTTCCTCTGCTCTCAGCTGTGCAGAAGACAGGGCAGAAATCAAGAACTGACAAATGTGCCCACGGGAACTTCACCTACCACACCCAAGTTCAGACTCTTATTCTTTTTCTCTTTTATTATTTTTATTTCCTCTACCCACCTGTTTTCTGAATCTATTCTATGGAAAAAAACAATTTATCAGACTCAAAAAATATTTACCAAACTCTAAAAGAATAAAGTATCAGAAAACACGAAGTTCCTACTTACACAACCCCTTCCAACGGGCCTGCTTCCTTTCTCTTTGCTTTACTCTGGCAGCTCCACAAAGCCAGGGCAGCACACTCTGATATTTATAGTCCTGTTGTTTACCTCACCCCTCAGGTATAGTCCAAAGTTCAATGTTCATTCTTGCAGTGACCTTGCAAGCAGAGCAAACCCCTGAGCTGATTGTTATCAACTTAAAAGAAAGTAGCAAGTGCTGCCATGCATAATAAGGGGAAATCATTTTGACAATTACTAATTTATTCCCTATCCTTTTCAGTCACCCCAGAATCTAGGATTTAATGGTACAGTCGGGGGCGGGAGGAAGGGCTAAGGGTAAACAAGGCCTCCAAGTCTCGTTCTTTCCCAAACTATAATAGGGAAAAACATTTGCTGAGCCAGCGAATTATGCTGCTGCTTTAAAAAAAAAAAAAAAGAGAGAGAAACCTTTTTTTTCCTTTTGTTTTGCTTCCTTTTGCAGTGATGAGGTGCTAGCTTAGCCCACACAGTGTGACCTTTGTTAGAAAAGTCACCTGCTGTTACAAGTTACTCTGGTCTCCTGTTGTTACAGACCTACACGTCGATTGTGTTCTATGTTTATAACTTGAATTCATACGGGATTTCACAGGACCACTGCTCTTTTCTTGTTAATTTAAGGAAATAGAAAAATAGACTTCCTATCTGAGGGAAATCAGACCTCATTTTTATTGTCACTGAAGTCGTACTTCCTGGAAGACCTATGCATTCCCAGAAATTTTTGAGAATCAGATATAAAATCTTTACAAATGTGAATACCATAAAAATAAAAATTAAAGGTAGTAGTTGGACATGGAAAGAGTGTGGAAATTTCAAGATGTACAAATGAAATAGTTAATTCCTACTATTTCAGAAGAGGGTAAATTCTTTCTAGTAACGCTGGTAAGTTGGCATGCTCACTGTAGGTGAGGTAAGGAGCAATGTCAAATGATGTCATTCCTAGATAGCAATGGTTTTCAAGTAGGCCTTGCTTTTGTCATTAATTAATTTTTTTCCAAATAATCCCCTACTGATTGCTATATGCTGAATACTGTTGTACAAGGTGCAGGAAATACAAAGAGACTCAGATGTTATCCTTCCTTTCAAGAAACTTCCTATCAAATTAGGAGGTTACCATTTGAAATCCAAGTTCTCTTTACTTGCCCTGAGCAGTTGTTACTTGCCTTTTGGGGTCCCATATCTCTCTGAGAATCCAGTTAAAATACACATATATACTCATTTTTTTAAAGAGTATCATAAAAAAAATCTTTGTACAAAGCAGATATTCCTCCCTGTGGTTCATTTCCTTGACAAATTTAAGTAGTCATATTGAGGAAAGAGAGAGACCCTCTCATATTGTTTTATATTGTTTTATACTCAGTACCTGTTTTAAGAAAAAAAAACCAAGGAAGTGAAATCAAAGACAGGCAGCCCCGCGCCAGGCCCAAAACCAGGCCTGGGCCTGCCTGGCCTAAACCCAGTAGTTAAACATCAATTCATAACTTAGAAATCGATGTTATTCATAGATTCCAGACATTGTATAGAAGAACACTGTGAAACTCCCTGCCCTGTTCTGTTTCTCTCTGACCACTGGTGCATGCAGACCTTGTCATGTACCCCTTGCTTGCTCCAATCAATCACAACCCTTTCATGTGAAATCTTTAGTATTGTGAGCCTTTAAAAGGGACAGAAATTGTGCACTCGGGGAGCTCGGATTTTAAGGCAGTAGCTTGCCGCTGCTCCCAGCTGAATAAAGCCCTTCTTTCTACAACTCGGTGTCTGAAAGGTTTTGTCTGTGGCTCGTCCTGCTACATTTCTTGGTTCCCTGACCAGGAAACGAGGTAACTGATGGACGGCCGAGGTAACCCCTTAGGCGGCTTAGGCCTGTCCTGTGGAGCGTCCCTGCGGGGGACTCCAGTCAGCCTGAGTGACGCGATCCAAAGAACGCTCCGGGGTAGGAAATTGCCCCGGTGGAATGCCTTGCCAGAGCAGTGCGTAGCAGGCCCCTGCAGAGGATTAACACAGTGGCTGAACACCGGGAAGGAACTGGCACTTGGAGTCGTGGCGTCTGAAACTTGGTAAGACTAGTCTTTGGAACTTGCCCCACTCCATCTGAGTGGAAGTGTGGCCTGATCACCCATGGTGTGCCTGTATTGGCACTTTTGTTCTGGTTTTGACTTGACTTGACTTGGTAAGACTAGTCTTTGGAACTTGCCCCACTCCATCTGAGGGGAAGCGTGGCCTGATCACTCACAGCGTTCCTGCATTGGCACTTTTGTTCTGGTTTTGACTTGACTTGAATTGCTGGATACTTTGGTTTTGATTTTGACTTGGCTTGAATTTTTTGGTACTCGGATTTTGAATTTCATGATTTTGGTTTGGTTTAAACGGTAAAAGTGTGGGTGCGCCCTCTTTACCCATTCTTTGTCTTGTGGTGAGTGTGTGTGGTGTGAGCGTGATATTTTGTCTTGGAAAAAAAACATGGGTCAGGCACAAATAAGCCCACCCCACTAGGAACTATGTTAAAAAAAAAAAATTTCAAGAAAGAATTTAAGGGAGATTATGGTGTTACTGTGACACCAGGAAAACTTAGAACTTTGTGTGAAATAGACTGGCCAGCATTAAAGGTGGGTTGGCCATCAGAAGGAAGCCTGGACAGGTCCTTTGTTTCAAAGGTATGACACAAGGTAACCTGTAAGCCAAGGCACCCAGAACAGTTTCGGTACATAGACAGTTACAGCTGCTTTTAGACTCCCTTCCACCCTACAGTAGTTAAGAGAACAGCAGCATAAGCGGCTGGCAGAGGCAAGGAAAGACCAACAGAGAGAAAAAGAGACCATCTATACCAATTCTAAGTTAATTTAGACTAAACAAGGTCTTATTAATAGCAAAGGATAATTGAAATCCCAAACTTACAAGGTTTCCAACAAATTGAAGTTTGCTAAAAGTTAACAGTGTAACATGTATTATGGTAACTTCTAATCTTGTGGCCTTAGACTGTCTAGTCCAAAGACATAAAGAAAGTTTGCTTTAAAAAAACAAAAGGAATGGTTATCTTTAAAAAAAAAAAAAAAGGAAAAAAAAAGGGGGGGAGGCAGAATTTATGTAAGAGTGTTATAAGGTAAATTCTTGTCCTAACATATATTAACTGGTTGTTTAAAAAAAAAAACTGTTTGTAATAAGTCAGAAAGTTGAGACATGTTAAAAAATTGTCTGCAAAAGTCCTAAAAGGAAATGTTATAAAAAAATTTTTATGCAAAAAATGTTGTATAATTTAAAAGTAATAAGGCCTCCCGAGTACTATTAAAGAAACAGTTTAGGTACAAGGTGTATTAAAAAAGTAAAATATACCTTTGGTAAAAGAAATTATAAGGAGGCATAAGAATTAATTTTTACCTACATTAAAAGGTTAAAAAAATTATTGTTTTAACAGTTTAAGCAAGTTTTAAAACGTTAATTTTAAAGAAAATTCTGTGTGTAAACATATTAGCTAAAGTTAAAAAGGTATCATCCAGTTTTTCTGTGAACTGGACATTAAAGTAAAAATGCAACAGTTTTTTCTTAAAGCATCAACCTGCTCTTCAACAAAAATTATAAAAGGTTAAAAAGAGTCTATAAAATCTTACCTTATGGTCAAACATAAAAAATTGGATAAATATGTCTACAAGGTTTTATTAAAATTAAGTTTAACATTAATAACACATTAATATAAAGGTAAAACTTAACTCATCTGGTATAGAAATCATACAAGAAGCATTATTAAATATAAAATGGTGTTTAGCTTTCTTTGATCTAAAAACTAATAAAAATTGGTGCTAAAGGAAACATTCATTTTACTAGAGGATCATAGAAGTTAAAGACTTAAAACAAACTTTGGCAATTAAGACAGCATACCAAGATGCAAATGCCTGGTTGGAATGGATCAAATATTCTATCTGCACGTTAAACAAAAGCAATTGTTATGCTTGTGCACATGGCAGGCCAGAGGCCCTGATTGTCCCCCTTCCAATAAGGTGGTCCTTCAGTCGACCAGGTGTGGGCTGCATGTAGCTCTTTTCCAGGATTCTGCAGCCTGGAGTAATAAGTCATGCCAAGCTCTCTCTGCTATATCCCGAAGTCCCTTCGGGTCAGCCCCTAGGGCCATCCAGCTTCTGTCTCCCAACACTAAGTTCACTTCTTGTCTCTCACAGCAGGGAGGAGACTTAGCATTCCTTGGAGACCTGAAGGGATGCAGTGAGCTTAAGAATTTTCAAGAGCTTATCAATCTGTCTGCCCTTGTTCATCCCTAAGCAGATGTGTGGTGGTATTGTGGTGGACTTTTACTGGGCTTGCTGCCGAATAACTAGAGTGGCACTTGTCCTTTAGTCCATTTGGCTATCCCTTTCACTCTGGCATTTCATCAACCAGAGGAAAAAAAGAAATAATAAGACATCATAAAGCAAGAGAAGCCCCTTATAGGTCTTTCAACTCTCACATCTATTTAGATGCAACTGGAGCCCCACAAGGAATACCAGATTAATTTAAAGCTTGAAATCAAATAGTTACAGGATTTAAGTCAATATTTTAGTAGATGACAGTCAATAAAAATGTAGATTAGATAAACTACATCTATTACAACCAACAGCAATGAGCTTTTCATGAGTTAAAAAGAAAAACTCATGTCGGCCACAGCCCTGAGGCTACCTGACCTGACAAAACTCTGTACACTCTGTGTGTCAGAAAGAAAAGAAATGGCAGTTGGAGTTTTAACCCAGACTGTAGGGCCCTGGCCAAGGCCAGTGGCCTATCTCTCAAAACAACTAAACGGGGTTTCCAAAGGCTGGCCCCCATGTCCAAGGGCCCTGGCAGCAAAGGCCCTGTTAGCACAAGAAGCAGATAAGCTAACTCTTAGGCAAAACCTAAACATAAAGTCCCCGCCATGTTGTGGTGATTTTAATAAATACCAAAGGACACCATTAGCTAGTGAATGCTAGACTAACAAGATACCAAAGCTTGCTCTGTGAAAATCCCCGCATAACCATTGAAGTTTGCAACATCCTAACCCTGCCACATTACTCCTGATATTAGAGAGCCCAGTTAAACATAAACTATGTAGAGGTGTTGGACTCAGTTTATTCTAGTAGGCCCAACCTCCGAGACCACCCTTAAACATCAGTAGACTGGGAGCTGTACATGGATGGGAGCAGCTTCACCAACCCCTGCAAAGTGACTGTGAAGAAGACCACAAGCCCTGCTCCAGTCACACCCAGAAACTGACTGGTCCACGCATGGCCGAAGCATGAGGAAACTCATCGCGGGACTCATTTTCCTTAAAATTTGGACTTGTACAGTAAGGACTTCAACTGACCTTCCTCAGACTGAGAACTGTTCCCAGTATTTACATCAAGTCACTGAGGTAGGACAAAAGATTGCTACAGTCCTATTATTTTATGGTTATTATAAGTGTACCAGGACACTAAAAGAAACTTGTTTGTATAATGCTATTCTATCCAAGGTATGTAGCCCAGGAAATAACCAACCTGATGTGTGTTATTACCCATTTTAAGCCTCCCATGATCACAGTTTTTAAAATAAAATTAAGGACTGGTCCTTTTCTAGGTGACACAAGTAAGGTAATAGCTAGAACAGAAGAAAAAGGGGTCCCCAAAAACGTAACCTTAAAATTTGACGCTTGTGCTGCTATTGATAGTAAGCAGCATGGAATAAGATGCGGTTCCCTAAATTGGAAAAAAAGTTACACAGTAAAAAAATAAGTATATCTGTCAAAAATCATATTTATATGAGATGTGTCAATACTGGTCTCGTGTCATTTAGGCTACTTGGAAAAAAGATTTAAAAAATCCTGTTTGGCTCCAAAATGGAAAAGTCAGCCCCTCCTGCATGAGTGGGAGCTGCAACCCTTTAGAACTGATAATCACAAACCCCTCAGACCCAAAGTGAAAAGAAGGAAAATATGTAACATTAGGCATTGGTGGAAAAGGACTAGATCCTAATGTAAGCATCCTAATAAAAGGAGAGGTTCAAAGACACTCTCCAGAACGAGTATTTCAGACTTCCTGTGATAAACTAAATGTGCCAGTACCAGAGACTCCAGGAAAAACCAGAAATTTGTTTTTGCAATTAGCTGAGCATGTAGTCCGGTCTCTAAATGTCACTTTATGTTATGTTTGTGGAAAAACTGTAATAAGAGTTTCCATAAGAAGAGTTTCCATAAGAAGAGCTTCCATAAGAAGAGCTTCCTTAAGAAGCCCAAGAATTAGTTCCTACAGACCCAGTTCCTGATGAATTCCCAGCCCAAAAGAACCACTCTGACAATTTTTAGGTCCTAAAAGTCTGAATTATTGGACAGTGTTGCATAGCTAGAGAAGGAAAAGGATTCACTCATCCTATAAGGTGGCTTAGTTGTCTTAGGCAAAAGCTGTATAATGGCACCACAAAAACAGTTACATGGTGGAGTTCCAATTACACAGAAAGAGATCCATTCAGTAAATTTGCAAAGTTGCAGACCTCTTGGGCCCACCCAGAATTCCACTGGGACTGGACAGCCCCCACCAGGTTATACTGGATATGTGGACACAGAGCTTATGCTAAGCTGCCTGATCAGTGGACAGGTAGCTGTGTAATTGACACCATTAAACCATCTTTCTTCTTACTGCCCATAAAAGCAGGTGAACTTCTGGGCTTCCCAGTCTATGCTTCCCACAAAAAACAAAGCATAGCCATAGGTGATTGGAAAGAAGATAAATGGCCCCCTGAAAGAATCATACAATACTATGGACCCACCACTTGGGCACAAGATGGCTCGTGGGGATATTGGACCCCCATCTACATGCTCAACCAAATCATATGGTTACAAGCTGTTTTAGAAATTATTACTAATAAAACCGGTCAAGCCTTGACTGTTCTTGCCCAGCAAGAGACTCTGATGAGAAATGCTATCTATCAAAATAGGCTAGCTCTTGACTACTTGCTAGCAGCTGAAAGAGAAGTTTGTGAAAAATTTGACCTTACTAATTGTTGTCTACACATAGATGATCGGGGCAAGTAGTTAAAAATATAGTTAAAGATATAAGAAAACTGGCACATGTACCCATACAAGTGTGGCACGGACTCAATCCAGGATCCATATTTAAAAATTAGTTCCCAGCAATAGGAGGATTTAAAACTCTTATAGTAGGAGTTATAATAGTAATAAAAACCTGCTTACTGCTCCCTTGTAATTCTTCAAATGATAAAAAGCTTCATCGCTACCTTAGTTCACCAAAATGCTTCAGCACAAGTGTACTATATGAATCACTATCAACCTATTGCACAAAAAGACATAAGTAGCAAAAATAAGAGTGAGAACTCCCACTAATAAAAAGTGAGAGTCTCAAAGGGGGGAAATGAGGAAAGAGAGAGACCCTCTCATATTGTTCTATATTGTCTTATAATCAGTACCTGTTTTAAGAAAAAAAAAAAAACAAGAAAGTGAAATCAAAGACAGGCAGCCCGGCACCAGGCCCAAAACCAGGCCTGGGCCTGCCTGGCCTAAACCCAGTAGTTAAAAATCAACTCATAACTTAGAAACTGACCTTATTCATAGATTCCAGACATTGTATAGAAGAACATTCTGAAACTCCCTGCCCTGTTCTGTTTCTCTCTGACCACCAGTGCATGCAGCTCCTGTCATGTACCCCTTGCTTGATCAAATCAATCATGACCCTTTCATGTGAAATCTTTAGTATTGTGAGCCTTTAAAAGGGACAGAAATTGTGCACTTGGGGAGCTTGAATTTTAAGGCAGTAGCTTGCCACTGCTCCCAGCTGAATAAAGCCCTTCCTACTACAACTCGGTGTCTGAGAGGATTTGTCTGCTGCTCATCCTGCTACAATATTGGTCTATCTGCAACCAGAAAGCAGGTGTTTCACTATGTCCTCTTTTCTTTACATGTGAGCTTAGCAGGAACCTCCTGACCCAAAAGAATTTCATCCAAGTGTTCAAGTTGATTGTTATCAACTTAAAAGAAAGTAGTTTTGAAAGCAGTTTCAAAAGAAAGTGCCAAGGATTATGTGTATTGAGGCCAGTGTATGTCTAAAACCTCAGGTGGCAAAAGGAAAAGATGAGGAGCTTGTAATGTTTGAAAGGAATTTATTCTTAGAGGGCATGGTGTCTCATGCCTATAATCTCAGCTACTCAGGAGGTTGAGATGGGATCATTTGCACCCAGGAGTTCGAGGATGCAATGAGCTATGATTGTGATGCAGGAGTTTTTGCTTCTTAGCTCAGCTAAAATCTAGGTTCTTGTCTCACAACCAGAAAAAATTAGGCATGCAGACACATTGGAAGGCAGGGAGAGTGGAATTTATTAAAAGAAAGTGCTCAGCCAAAAAAAAATTAAAAAATTAAAATGGGGGGTTCTTGCCAACAGGCTTCCACCTCACAGATTGAATACCAGCCCACCACACAAGAGCTGAAGAGACAGGGCTCCTCCCCACTCCATAAGGTGAGAATTCCCAGTGGCTCCACCCCATTCTCCCAGTGCACAAGGAGACCCCCAGTCGGTTGTAGGCATCTTTAGGCAAGCCCCTTTTACACAATGACCTGGGCAGCATTTGGCTGTCTCCTGTCTCTATCAATTGCACCACTGAACTTCAGCCTGGGTGAAAGAGCAAGACCACGTCTTTAAAAAAGAAAATAATAATAATAATAATAATAAAATGGGTTGGGAGTGGTGGCTCACACCTGTAATCACAGCACTTTGGGAGCCCAAGGTGGGTGGATCACCTGAGGTCAGGAGTTCAAGATCAGCCTGGCCAACACGGTGAAACCCCGTCTCTACAAAAAATACAAAAATTAGCCAGGCGTAGTGGCGGGCGCCTGTAATCCCAGCTACTAGGGAGGCTGAGTCAGGAGAATCACTTGAAACTGGAAGCAGAGGTTGCAGTGAGCAGAGATCATGCCCTTGCACTCCAGCTTGGATGCCAAGAGAAACTCCAACTCAGAAAAAAAAAAGAAAAAGAAAAAAATTGATCCGTTCCTAACAGTGTCTTCTTTGCTGGGCAACCTGGAACCAGTCAGCATTTTCAAGAAAGCAGAATTTCCAAACAAACATCAACTCAGTATTATACATAATTACATTAAATCAAACAAATCAAAGGAACATTTGTTGGTTGCTTATGCTAGGCACAATGCTAAATGTTGGGACTCCAGAGATTTAAAAGTAAAAACAAAAAATGGTATTTCTTGTTCTCAGGGACCTCAAAATCTGATAGGGTAGACAGGCAAGTAAGCAGAAAAAACAAAGTATAAAGCTTGCTCCCCTCTAGGATGACTGTAAGCACAAGATTCTGTTGGAAACTTGGAAATAAAGACAGGAGCATTGAACCCAGCCTGGAGATAGGATCAGTATCAGGTTGGTGCACTTTCCAGCAAGTTCAACAGGCATTATCTTGGATTTTACATTCCACCTACAGAATACTCAGCAAACCTGACCACAGCACTGCCTAGACCAGGAGTGTCCAATCTTTTGGCTTCCCTAGGCCACATTGAAATAATTGTCTTGAGCCACACATAAAATACACTAACACTAACAATAGCTGATGAGCTAAAAAAATTTTTAAAACACCATGTATAAAGATGGTCATTCTCTATTTATTATTCCACAATGCTTCTAATTTAAGCATCATGGACATCTTTCCCAGTCATAGACATTCTTCTTTGTCAGTGTGTATAGAGTTACCTCATTCTTTCTAAAATGCACATTATTTTATTCTATGAATGGTCTGTAATGTGTGTACTCATTTTCCCTTTCTAACTGAAGCAAATATTTTGTAAATAAGACATTCATTTTTATTTTACAGTTTTCCATGTTTATGTAACTGAAAAATATAAATATTTAAATAAAGCAATCAAATTTAGAATATATACTTTTGCTGATCCGAGAACTAATGAAAAAATGGCAAAATATTTATTCTCTTTGAAAAATGACTCAATCATCATTTAAGAGTTATAACTATTAAAACAAGCCATGACCTTTTAGGGCATAACTTAGTCCTGAATACATATTTGTGCAGGATTATCTAATGTTGGGACTCAGAAAAACATACCCAAAATGAAGGCCGCAGAAGTGGCCTCAAAACAGAAATTTTTCTCTGACCTTCTCCTACCCTATTGTCTCTCAATCCCATTCTCTCTCAAGGCTAGCCAAAAAACTAGAATCTGTCTTACTCAAGGTGGGTCATAGAAACTAGAACCCCTTTACCCAAAGCCAGCCATAAAATCTAAAAATTTTACTCTAACTTTCCCTCCACTATAACTGCACAAAAACTGGCCACTAAAAAATTAGATAACTAGACTTATCTTGTTTGATTGCAGATCATAAGACCCCCATTCCAGAGAGGGCCCTGTGCCATATCCAAAAAAAGGAATACATGCTCAGAGAGGTGAAGGAAAATCTAGACAGACAGACCTTTCTGAGTTTCCCCACTCAGTCTATTAACATTAGATCATATTTTTTGTCCAATCATATTTCTACTTGCTGTCCATACTTTGTTAAACCTAAACATAAAAATGGACAATTTCCCCTGTATCTTTGGGTCTTAATTTTAAAGGCTCCCATGTACACATTAATAAATGTGTATGCCTTTTCTCCTATTAATATGCATCTTGTCAGTGATTTTCTGCGAATCTTCGGAGGGCAAAGGGGAAGTTTTCCCCTTTCCCCTATACTAATCATTAAGGCACATATTCTAACCTTTACAAGAAGCATAAAAACATGTGTGCACGTATATTTCTGTGTATGTGCATGTGTATGTGTGCATGCATGTGCATTGGAAACCTAGGCCCTGGAGCATGACTCCTGAGTGAGAGTAAACAGAAGACAAGCACATGAACAAAGACCGGGAAGATATGCTCAGAATTAACAGTGGTTCCCCTTCAGAATAAACATGACTTTTAGTTCTTCTTTGTATTTTTATGTATTTTCTAGAAAGTCTAGAATAATAATACCTATCATTTATTGGATGTTTACTATATTCCAGTCATATTCTAAGTCTTTTATAGGTAATAAATAACACATTTAATCATCACAATAGTCATTACCCTGTGAGAAAATAGGTACAAAGATGTTAAGTAACTTGATCTATACTCACAGCTAGAAGATAGAGGAGCTGGGATTCAAACCCAATGGTTTCAGAGCTCCAGAGTTTAACTGCAACAATAAACATGAATTTATTTTTCATCATAAATGTGGATAAGTGTGTATGTACATACAAATATATATATATATACACATACACACACACATTTATATATGCATGTATATAAATGCTAGACACATGCATGCTGAGGCTTGGTACCTTTGAATAAATGCATAACACCTTAAGTTGAATTCCATTCTCGTGGTTGCTGGAGAAAAGTCATTATAACTATTCTTCAAAAGACCTCATTTGCTAGGCTTTTTCAACTGGACAAAGAAGAAACTTGAGTGAGGAGGACAAAGGCTCTGCACAACATTTCCTACTACTTGACTAGCAGCAGACTCAGGGCTGCTGAGTCTGCAAGCAATAGGAAAGGCTTTGCAGATTCAGATTGCTTTTTGGAGATTACAATTCTGATCAATTTCAGATGGGCATACTGTACAATTATGAAATGCAGATTTGAAATCCTTTTAGTCAAACTTTATCCAGAAAGCAATTTTGAAATCTCTCTCCTCAACAATCTTCTAGCCTCTGTTTGAACACTACCAGGTCAAAAAGCCCACCACTCAGAGTGGGGCTATGTTCTCTTGCTGAGCGTCACATATTCTAAGTAATGGTCTCCTTACACTAATCTGACATCTCATGGTGCAAGCTCTGTCCTCAACAACGACACTGAAAAATATATAATCCAAAGCTGATAGGGTTCATCACTTTGCACAGCTCCTTCCTCTTTAATTCTACCTATTTTTGTATGTTCCCACTCCACTTACCCTGTGAGATAACAAAGGTAAAGCTAATATTTGAAAGTAACATGTTTCCATGGAAAACATCTGTTTCTTTGGTGCTCTCATAGTCTAGGGTCATCTTATCCTCTTAAATGTTACAGCGTTTAACTATAAGGGTTAAAAACTAGTGCTAAGTAATGGGCCAATAATATTCCTAAAGTGCTGAGATGTACTGCCATAAAACAAACAAGAACCTAGGTATGTAATATTCCAGGATTCTAATTCCCCAACTCTAACTCCAAACCATCAGACCCTGGCCTCCAGCTCATATATCTTTGACTGCTGGACACATCTGGACTGCAGAACATCCTGGACCAAACCTTGACTACTGCTTCTTAGGATGTTCCAGCTTCAACTTTTGATTTACCACACTGTGGGTTCTGGCTCTGCTCATATTTGGCATCTCCTCATGTCTTCTTGTCAATATTTGCATATATATTGTCATTATTTCAATTTCAGGACCTACACAGTTCATGTTCCTGAAGGCTTACCCAGACAGACAGTATAAATCCAAATCTCCTTCCCACCTGACTTCCCTCCACTCCTCAGCATGGCTCCTTTATTCCAGCCTCAGGGCCTCTCTCACACATGATCAGCATCTAGGGTTCCAACGTACATGCATGCACATGTACACACATACACACACGCACACATACACATGCACACATGCACTGCACCTTTGTTAACACTATCTTCCTGTCACAAATTGCCTTTCCCTCTACTCTCAGATTCAAATCCTAGCACAGAGTTAAAAGTTCAGGCTCTGGAAATCAGATTGCCTGTGTTTGTATCTGGCTTTTCTACATATTAACCAGATGACCTTGGGCAGGTTACTTAACTCTCAATGTCTAGGTTTCCTCATGCAAAATGAGAATAATAGTAGTACTTATCTGTGGTGGCACTGCTAAATGTCTATTTGATGTCAGTTTCCTTCCTTCTTCACCAATATCCAACTCCATAGCTTTTTAGGCAGCTATGTTGTCAGATGAAAGAAAAACAAAAAGCCTTCATTTCTCAACTAGTTATGCCACTGGGTGTCCATGTGATATCGTTCTAACCAATGGGATGGAGTGGAAACCTGAAGTCTGCTAGAAAATCTTAGAAAAGATTTCCATTTATTTGCACTTGTTGCTTTTGTTGTCTTTCTACAGGGATGCCAGTGCGATGCCTTAAGTGGACCAGTCATTTTATAACCATGGGGCTAAAAAACACACATTGAGCATGATGCAGCTGTAGGTTAGAGGAAGCTAGAAACTTGATGGTTTCTCATGCATTTGTATCAGCCCCAGACTGCCTACTCCTGAACCTTATTATGTGAGGAAGGATGAGCTTTTACTTCATTATGCCACTGTTATTATGATATGGACAAGAGGCAGGGAAGTACTGGTTAAAAGAGAGCAGTTCCCTGGCAAAGGCCCCATCCTCAAGCCTGGAAACCTGTAGCCCTAAATAGGAACAGGCATTCCTGTTTTTGTGCCAAATGTTGCCTTTTCCAAGACCACCCTGGCCTGCCACACCCCCATCCTGTACCCATAAAAACTCCAAACCTCAGGCTCCATGAGCAGAAGAGCAGCAGAGCAGTGTGGCAGAGAAGGAGAGAGGAGAAAGAGTGTCTGAACATCGAGAGGAGTTCAGCTGGGAATTGTCAGAGAGATCAGCCATGGGATGGCCAAACCCCAGGGGAAGATTATCTTCTCACTCCATCTGCTTTCCAGCTCCCCATCCATCCTGCTGAGAGCCACCTCCATCATTCAATAAAATCTCTGTATTCACCATCCTTCAAGTCTGTAGGACCTGATTCTTCCTGGATGCTAGACAAAGACCCGGGTACCAAGAGGACAGGGTGTAAAAGGCTGTCACCCTGACTCTCCACTGAGCTGGTTTAACACTTAGCCATCCACGGACAGCAACTGCTAAAAGAGCGTTAATTGTAACACACCCCTAGATGCTGCCATGGGGCCAGAGCCCAAAAGCACTCACCCAGTCTCCTGCACCTGCCTGTCTGCGTGCTCCCCCTCCCTTAAGGGGTTTGAGTGTGCAGTGGTCAAGCAAACAAGCCACACCCCTGTTGCAAGTCCCATAAGAGGGTCAGGGAACTCTCCCATTTCAGTTAGGTTTCTGTTACCTAACAGTGTGTATGTGACCGTGAGGGTTGAATAAGAAAACACACATCAATGACTAGCAGAATGCCTGAATAATAAGTGCTTATAAGAGTGTTAGCTAGAGACTGGGCATGGTGGCTCAGGCCCATAATCCCAGCACTTTGGTAGCCCAAGATGGGCAGATTGCTTGAGCTCAGGAGCTCAAGAACAGGCTGGGTCAATATGGCAAACCCCCATCTCTAAAATGTGTATATATACACACACACACACATACACACACACACACACATATATATATAAAGATTGTTAGCTGGCATTGTTATTTCAAACCTCAACTCAATGGCTTCAAAGCCCCTTCTGTGAGATCTCCCTCCTTAATATGGCACTTAAAATTTGCACTACTCATTGGGCACATATCTTAAGTCCAATTCTCTTCTACTGCTATGTGGTTTTTGTATTGTTGTTAAAATTGTATTTTCTAAGATTTCCCACAATGCTTATCTGAATTCTATGCATATAGGTGCTACTCAGTAAATAAATATGTATTCAGGAACTTTGAAACTGCTTTGGAAAGATTTGAAAGGTTGTATTCTCACGTTGCTTGTTTTACTTTATGGCAAGAGTCTTTAAAACTAATAAATTCTCTAGCTGAATTAAACAGCTGATTGTTTTTTATGGAAATATCTAGGTAATGAACTTCTATTTCCTTTTCTTAGCTTTTGATTACTATAGAATTGATACATTATCAAATGGTAGATTTTGAAAAGCTATTAATTCAACATACATTTTAATAGAAGTATTAGCTATATATACAAACTTTATTATGCATCAAATAATATGATGTTTTAGTAAGCTACTCTTACCCCAGGAACTGGACTATAAATAGACCTAAAGCTGCAAGAGAAAATGCACTGTCTGTAGTGACTTCTTCACTTGCATAACTTGGACTACATGGCCTCTGAAAAACAACAGGTCCCTCCCCTTTGTCCCCACCCTGGGAAGATGCAGGAATAGGGTGGTCCAGGAAATCCTTCCCTCCCTGGATCCTTCACAGCATTGTTTTGACATATTCCTCTACTATTTGTGTATTTTTTAAATTATCCTTCCAGGCTATGAACTTCTAAGGGCCAAGAGTGTGTTTTACTCAGTTTTGTATACTCTACAGCTATCATCATAATACTTGCCACAAAAAAAGGTCCTCAGAAAACATTTATTATGTTTCACTAAACTAAGTTGAGCTGAAATTGGCCAGGAACAAGAACTGGAAACTTATTTGCATCATAGTCAAGGGAAAAAATATTTCAAAGAGTTAGAGACCTGTTTTCTATCTGCATTTGATAGCTATGTGAAAAGTTCCTTTTTTAATAGATCTGTTCTCCCAAATAATATTTGCTTCCTCCTGTTTCCCAGAAGTCATATAAAAAGATGTATGGCAAAAATCCTAGGGAATCCCAGCAACAAAAGACATGTTGTTTGTAGTGTCTTGGTCACTGTCCTTAGGGTGTGTTTTTCTTAACTGAACAAGTAGTTCTGGAATATCTAAGTGCTGACATCATTCTAAACACTTGAAAATACATCGCTATCCTTATAGAGCTTATAGTTCAGTGCTAGAATAAATGTCAGTATGTGTTAAGTAGCAAAGAATAGAAAAATACAGAAGTCACCCAGTTCATAGAAGTTGGCAAAAGCTTCCCTGGGGAGGTAAAAATTAGCAGCAATTATAAAGAAGTGTAAAACTTAACCAGGTGGAATTGGAGGCAGATGAAAGAGCATGTGCAAGGACATGGTAGGAGGGAGGAGGGCAGATTGAAGGAACTGAGCAAAGCCTATGTAGCTGGAGCCAAAGGTAAGCAATGAAATAGGAAACATGTACAGAGGCTACACCATGCCAGGCCATGTAGACTTTGTGGGAGTTTGTGTGTAACATGATCAGATTAGTATTTTAAGATTCCTTTGGTACATGATGAGGAATGCATTGAAAGGCAGCAAAGCAGCCATGTGTATCATGGATAGTCCAGAAAACCTCAAAAGGCCAATTTCTGCCTTTTCAACCATCAGCTTTCTTCTTACAGATACCCAGTACAGATACTTTTTTTTAACTTTTAAGTTCAGGGGTACAAGAACACGTTTGTTACACAGGTAAACTTGTGTCATGGGGGTTTGTTGTACAGACTATTTCATCACCCATGTATTAAGCCTAGTCCATTAGTTATTTTTCCTGATCCTCTCCTTCCTCCCACCCTCCACCCTCCAATAAGCCTCAGTGTGTGTTGTTCCCCTCTATGTGTCCATGTGTTCTCATCATTTAGCTCCCACTTATAAGTGGGAACATGCAGTATATGGTTTTCTGTTGCTGTGTTAGTTTGCTAAAAATAACAGCCTCCAGCTCCATCCATGTTCCTGCAAAGGACATGATCTCTTTGTTTTTTATGGCTGTATAGTATTCCATGGTGTATATGCACCACATTTTCTTTATCCAGTCTATCATTGATGGGCATTTAGGCTGATTTTATGTCTTTATAAAAGAAGCCTAGTGGGGCCATTTATGCACTGAGTCAGAATAGTTTGGGGTTGGATTCAATTTTAAAGTGTTGCTCTAAAGTTGTTGCCAGATTCAATATTTAGGAAGACTCAAAATTCATGCCTTACCATCTTGGTGACCACAATTGTATATTATGCTTGGTTTTGTGTCCTGAGAAAAGGAAGCCAATTTTTTTCCTTAAAGTAATGCAATTTAGAGTCTCTACAAACAGTAAGAAGTGACTGATATGAGAAAAGAGTCAAGAGTTTTACAAGGATTGTGCTTGTGTATGTTTAAGTTAAGGAATTTGTGAGTTAGCATGACAGCCTGCAGGAAAACAGCTTCATGATTGTCTTTCTGTCAGAAGCAGTTTTCAGCAGGCTCCCATCTTCCTGGGCTTCCACTGTCAGTGCCAAGACACAGCCCCACAGACCTGGGGCCAGGTAACCATAAGACTTCAGTCAAATCTTATTTGCATTTTGTCTGAGAAAAGCCTGCAGTTTCTTTTCTTGATCTTAGTCCAAGGGTAAGGTTTTCTGGAAAGTTTGAAAAGAAATTTATGCCTAGCGGTTGGAGGCCTATAGAAAGGGAAAGCAGTATGTTCCTATACAGCTATTTTTATTTTTTTTGGCTGGAGAAAGCTCCGGGAAGCAGCCTTGTAATCAATTTCTTTGGCATACCTGAGCCCTTGTAGGATGCACATTGGCTATTCCATACTCACACAAAGAATATTACTTAGTACAATACTGACACCAGGAAAGCTGAATCTATATAAGACAGTAAAAGATGCTAAGCAACAAAACTGGCTATATTCCTTCATTTATTTATTCATTTATTTCTAAATAAATGAGCATTGATTAAGCAGCCACACTGTGCTAGGTAATGGGAATTACAGTGTCATTGATTTCACTAGGGTGGCACCAGGATAAATATCTTGTGAGCTCAGAGATCTAGATCCCCAAAAATGAAGGCCACAGTGCAGACCTTAGTTCAAGCCATCAGGTTAGACTTGGCTTATACTAAGTTCTCACAGTATTTTGGAGAAATAGGTCTTCCTGGGGTCCAGGCAGTGTCCCCATCCTGGTAATGCCTAGGGCATGGGTATATCTGACCTCTACTGCTGAAATGGGCCCAATATTCTCATAGAGAGTTGTTTTTGGATAAACATAGAAATTGACCCTTCTTCTGTTTTTTCAATTGTTGTTGGGTTTTGTTTGTTTGTTTGTTTGTTTTTGAGATGGAGTTTCACTCTTGTTGCCAAGGCTGGAGTGCAATGGCACAATCTCAGCTCACCGAAACCTCTGCCTCACAGGTTCAAGTGATTCTCCTGCCTCAGCCTCCTGAGTAGGTGTGACTACAGGCATGTGCCACCACATTTGGCTAATTTTGTATTTTTAGTAGAGACAGGGTTTCTCCATGTTGGCCAGGCTGGTCTCAAACTCCCAACCTCAGGTGATCCACCTGCCTTGGCCTCCCAAAGTGCTGGAATTACAGGCGTGAGCCACTGTGCCCAGCCCCTTCTGCTGTTAAAGCTTGAAACTTGTATTTGTTTTACCTGAGTTCCTTCCTCAGGAAAGGACCCTCAGGCCTCTCAAAACAAAAAAAAAGTAGTAGTTACTGTTTTCTTACACATTGTTACATTTCTCTCTTGCTATATAAACCCCTAGTTTTAGTCAGTTCGGGAGATGGATTTGAGGCTGAACTTTCATCTCCTCAGGTACAACACTCAGTTAAAGACTTCTTTCTAGACAATAATCGTCATCTCAGTGGTTGGCTTTCTGTGTGGCAAGCAGCAGGACCTAGCCCAAACTCCTGGTTTTTCAGTAACAGTGCCACTTTCTGACTTGCTATCTGAGCTCCTGGAATCAGCTCTCAAGATGCAGACTACATTTGTCCCAGAAGCCTTGCTGTGAGTTTACATGCCTACAGAGTCCCATTAATGGACCTAGTGCCAGCTACCCAAGTACCAGAGGCTCTAAACCCCATTAAAAATGTACATACGTTTGTGTCTGCCAACCTACTTCCCTCCCTACCTACCTAACTGCCTGTCTCCTTCATATCATATCGCTATGACAATAGGAAAAACTGAAGCTGTGGTCATATTTGGAGAAGAGAATCTGGATGATAGCTTGGAGGGAGACCTTGCCCTATGTGTCTTTGGTCTTTTTTATATTCCTTAAGAGCACATCTCCTTCTAGCTTCAGCTCATTTACTCCTTTTGCAGCAAAGTGTCTCAAGTTTCTGTCTTCATGACTCCTTTCTACATCTTCCTTTGTATAAATTGCCAATGGCTTTTATGTTACTAACTTCAATGATCAGTTTTCTGTCTTCTTATGATTACTTATCAGTATCTGACTCAATAAACTCTTTAGTTTTTCTTAACCAGTGTCTTCATTTGGCTTCTGAGACACTATACTTGAATGGTTTTATTTTCTCTTCTCTCATTGTTCCTTCTGAGTCTCCCTTGTTAGCTCTTCTTCTTTTGTTTGACATCTGTATTTTCGATTGTCCCAGGGATCTGTCTTGGGTTCTCGTCTGTATCTACACATGCTGTCTACATGGCTTTATTCATATTTATGACTTAACACCATCGATGTATTAGTGATAGCAAGTTTATATCCCTAGTACTACCTCACTTCTGCTGACTTACCATCTCCAGATGGATGTCCAGAGGCATCTCGAAGATAACATATCTAGATCAGGACTTATGACTTCCTTGTGGTCACTCAAAATCTGATTTTCTCCCAGTGTTCCCCCATCTTGGTACTATAACCACCCAATTGCACAGGTCTCAAACCTAGGAGTTAGCTTTGATTTCTCCTTTTGTCTCACTTCATGGTCAATCTTTCAGCAAGTTCTATAGACTCTATCTCCAAAACATATCACAAAGACATTTATTTCTTCTCATGTCTACTACTCCAGTGCAAACACTAATATTCTGTCTTCGAGGAAACTGCTGTAGCCTCTGAACTGGTCTCCTTCTACATTCTTGCTCCACTACAATCTATTCTTCACATGAGAGTCCAAGTGGATTTTTTAAAAATCAGTGGTTATTAATTGAGATAATTTTGCCCCCAAAGGGACATTTGGAAATGTCTCAACACATTTTTGGTTATTACAACTCAGAGAATTAAATACCACTGGGTAGAGACCAGGGATGCTGCACAGGACAGCATCCCACAACAAAGAATTATCTGGCTCAGAATGTCAATAGTGCCAAGTTGGAGAAATGTTCAAAATCTCATTCCCTGACTTCTCCTTGCACTTGGAGCAACTCTTTATATTGTTTTACAAAGTACTAGTAATCTGGCCTGTCTCTGCCTGTGTTTCCAACTTCATCTTTTACTATTCTCCTCTTTACATTTTGATTCAGCCACATCGATTTTCCTGTTTTTGAACATACCCAGCTAATTCTTCCCTAAGGTCTTTGTGTCAGTTGCATCCTTTGTCTGAAATTTTTTTCTCTTTACTCCTCAAATGGTTATTCCTACTTATAATAATAGTTAACATTTATATAGTATTTATAAGATGCCAAGAATCCCAATTTTCTAAGCACTATGCACATACTAACTTGTTCATGCAACCCTACAAGCAGTTACACTGCCAGAAACTAAGGAACAGGGTTTAAATAATATGGCTGAGGTCACATGGCTAGTAAATGAGAGAAAAAGCAAGTAGCTCCAAAGTCCCAGCTCTTAACCACTGCATAGTACTGTAAGGCAGACTTCTGCTTACGTCATCTCCTCAAAGAGACTTTCCTTTACTCACCACTAAATTTGTCATCCAGGCCGGGCTTGGTGGCACACGCCTAAAATCCCAGCACTTTGGGAGGCTGAGGTGGGTGGATCACCTGTGGTCAGGAGTTTGAAACCAGACTAGCCAACAAGGTGAAACCTCGTCTCTACTAAAAATACAAAGCTTAGCCGGGCATGGTGGCACATGCCTGTAGTCCCAGCTACTCAGGAGACTGAGGGAGGAGAATCACTTGAACCCAAGAGGTGGAGGTTGCAGTGAGCCAAGATTGTGCCATTGCCTTCCAGCCTGGGCAACAGAGTGAGATTCCATCTTAAATAAATAAATAAATAAATAAATAAATAAATAAATAAATAAATTTGTCATCCAGTTATTCTGTCACCTCATCTTACTTCAATCCATGGCACAGCTCAGACTGTAATTGGATTTTCTGGGTTCTTATTTATGTGTTTGTTTATTACATGTCCCTTCCAGTAAAATCAGGAATCATGGCTATCTTATTTATTCTGTATTCTTCATATATAAGAAAGTGCCTGGCACATAGCAGACATTCAAAAAATATTTTTGAATGAATGTTACTAAATTGTATTGTTAGAGAAGGCAATATAGCAAATTTATTAAAACCACATATTTTGGGGCCGAATCCATGTTTGAATCTCATCTCTACCACATCATATTATGTGACCTTTGGCAAAATGACCTAACCTTGTTAAGTCTCCATTTCTACATCTTGAAAATGGAGGTAGTAACTACCTCAGAAGGTTGACATAAGAATTAGATAATGCTTATAAAGCTTTCAGATTTACCTAAGTGTTTAATATATGTTAGCTATTAATATTAGAGAAAATAAAAAAGACCTAATGAGAGCCTAACTATACTCCTCCAAATTTACTTTTTTTTTTTTTTTGCCTAAAGGCCTACACTCATTTATATATTATTGCCACAGCAAGTGTCAGAGCCAGATCTTCAATATCCAGTTCTAATACTTCTGATCCTTGAGTAAGAGTTGCTAACTACCTATATTAATGGACTAGTACATGCTTAATTAGGCATATTCTTGTCAGTTTTGAATTAACAACTAGAATTGATATTTCAGTAATTTGATGTTTCAAGAATAAGCTTTTCTTTTATTAACCCTAAAAATTACTTCAACCTAAATTAAGTTCATGCAGTAGTATTCTACAAAATCAAAGTTTTCCCATTATGGTTTCTGAAGAGACTTTAATAAGAGTTAGCCAGTTTCAAACCAGATGGTCTTTATAGTGACATAGTGGGAGGAATCCTATTTGAGGATAATAGGTCAATAAGAAACCCAGAATTATAGTTTGGTCTACAGAGTAAAGAAAGCTAAAATTCCAGGGCAATCACTCAAAATAATAATGGAAGAATCCAAACAGTAACCAAAACACCATGGTACTAATACGAAAACAGACACATAGACCAATGGAACAGAATAGAGGCCCAGAAATAATGCTGCACACCTACAACCATCTGATCTTCAACAAAGCTGACAAAAGCAATGAGGAAAGGACTACCTATTCAATAAATGTGCTGGGATAACTGGCTGGCCATATGCAGAAGATTGAAACTGGACCTCTTCCTTACACCATATAGAAAAATCAACTTAAGATGGATGAAATATTTAAATGTAAAACCCAAAACTATAAAAACCTTGGATGAGAACTAGGCAATATCATTCTGGAAATAGAAATGGGCAAAGATTCCATGACAAAGACACCAAAAGCAATTGCAACAAAAATAAAAATTGATGAATGGGATCTAATTAAACTTAAGAGCTTTTGCACAGCAAAAGAAACTATCAACAAAGTGTTTACAACCTACAGAATGGGAGAAAATATTTGCAAATTTTGCATCTGACAAAGGTTAAATATCTAGCCTCTGTAAGGAACTTAAATTTACAAGAAAAAAAACAAACAAAAAAAGTGGGCAAATGACATGAACAGACACTTTTCAAAAGAAGACATACATGCAGCCAAAAAGCATACAAAAAAAGCTCAATATCATTGATTATTGTGGGATCTGGCCAGCATCCTGCACTGCAATGGGGCTCTTTCTTTGTTCCCAGGCAGATCAGCAGGTCAAGAAATAAAAGACACACACAAGATAGTGAAAGCTGGGTCCAGGGGGGTCACCGCCTTCTGGTCCTGCAATGCTGCCAATGCACTGCATATACCAGCATTTATTATTAAGTTTAGTGAGGGCCGGCGTAGGTTAGTGAGGGATTTAGGGTCACTTGATTATGAGGTGAGATGGTCATGTGGGGCTGAAGTAATTCTTGAACATAACATCGGTATGCAGAAGTACAGTATACAGAGATAAGAATTTACAATATAGTGTGTGCATTAACAATTTCTAACAGAGCCTTAAAACAGAAACAGTTTCTCCATAACCTACAATTAGCAAGATATTAATCAGCAGTAACAGTTGCAGCAAAAGTTGGTTCCAAGCAATCAATAGAAACAGGATGTGAAACTAGACAACCAGTTAGACCAGAAATTCTAAGAAGGGAGTGTGTCTTAACCCTAAAGAGGCCTAGAAGAGCCATGGCAAAATAAGGACGTTTATAGCCCTATCTTATCCATATGAACAGGCACCCCTCATGCATCTGTTGATAGGCTCTCCACAAGGATCACATTCCATTCCCAAGAGCTATGAACATCTGCTTTTCTGGGATAGGAATCTTGGTTATGTGAAACCTCCCTGACTGCACGTCCGTTTATAGGCTCTCAGCAGGGGAAAGCACATTACGTGCTGTTGGCTCATTCTGGCAGCCCAACCCGGCATTGTCTTTACACAATCCTGCATGCAATTTTGTATTTACAATAATCAGGAGCATTTCATCTTTTATGCCATAGCAATAGTTTCAGGGGGTCTCCCTACAATTGATCATTAGAGAAATACAAATCAAAACTACAATGAGTTACCATCTCACACCAGTCAGAACTTCTATTATTAAAATGTCAAAAAATAACAGATGCCCGCAAGGTTGCAAAGAGAAGGGAACCCTTATACACTGTCAGTGGGTGCATAAATTAATTCAACTATTGTGGAAAGAAGTGTAGTGATTCCTCGAAGAACTAAAAACAGAACTACCACTGGAGCCAGACATTTTATTACTAGGTATATACCCAAAGAAATATAAATCATTCTATCATAAAGACACATGAACATGAATGTTCATTGCAGCACTATTCACAATAGCAAAGACATGAAATCAACCTAAATGCCCATCAGTGACAGATTGGATAAAGAGAATGTAGTACATATACACCATGGAATAATATGTAGCCATAAAAAAGAACAAGATTGTCTTTTGCAGGAACATGGATGGAGCTGGAGGCCATTATCCTTAGCAAACTAATGCAGGAACAGAAAACAAAATACTGTATATTGTCACTTGTAAGTGGAAGAGCACACATAAACATATAGAGGAGAACAGCAGACATTGGAACCTACCAGAGGGTGGGGGGAGGAAGAGAATCAGAAAAAAATTAACTATTGGGTACTAGGCTTAGTACCTGAGTGATGAAATAATTTGCACAACAAACCTCTGTGACACAAGTTTACCTGTATAACAAACCTGTATGTGTATCCTGAACCTAAAATACAAGTTTTTCTAAAAAAAAAAAAAAAGAAGCCCAATCAATGGAATGAAAATAAAAGAGCAACAGGAGCAAATGTTTGAATCTTTCTGAGACCTTTTAAAATTAAAGTAATAGTTACACAATCAACTTTTGGGTTTATATCCAGCCCAGAGTTGAGGCCCCAGGAACCATATTCCAGGGGATTATAGCTGACTTCCTGGGAAAAAAACATAGTACTAAGTGCAGCAAGAAAAAAAGCAGATTAAAAGTGGGACTGTGGAAGGCTGGTTCTAAGAATACCCCCAATGATTCCTTCCTCCTGATATCCATGCCCTTGTGTAATCACTTTGAGAGGTGACAATGTGCTAGCAGCCCTCGCTCACTCTCAGCACCTCCTCAGCCTCAGCGTCCACTCTGGCCACGCTTGAGGAGCCCTTCAGTCTGCCACTGCACTATGGGAGCCCCTCTCTGGGCTGACAGAGGCCGCAGCTGGCTCCCTCTGCTTGTGGGGAGGTGTGGAGGGAGATGCGTGGACAGGAACCAGGGCTGCCTGCAGTACTCATGGGCCAGCGCGAGTTCCCGGTGGGCTTGGGCTCCACGGGCCCTGCACTCCCAGTGGCCCACCAGTGTCAGCAACCCTGGGCAGTGAGGGGCTTAGTACCTGGGCCAGCAGCTGCAGAGAGTACGCCGGGTCCACCAGCAGTGCCGGCCTGCTGGCACCATGCTCGAATTCTCACCAGGCCTCAGCCACCTCCCATTGGGGCAGGGCTCAGGACCTGCAGCCCGCCATGCCTGAGCACCCCCCCAGCCCTGTGGGCTCCCACGTGGCATGAGCCTCCCCCTTGGGCGCTGACCCTGCTCCGCAGCACCCAGTCCCATTGACCACCCAAGAGATGAGGAGTGCAGGTGCACAGCGCAGGACTGGCGGGCAGCTCTGCCTGTGGCCCCAGTGCAGGATCCGCTAGGCAAAGCCAGCTGGGCTCCTGAGTCAGGTGGAGACTTGGAGAACTTTTATGTCTAGCTAGAGGATTGTTAATGAACCAATCAGCACTATGTGTCCAGCTAAAGGTTTGTAAACACACTAATCAGTGCTCTGTGTCTAGCTAATCTAGTGGGGACTTGGAGAACTTTGGTGTCTAGCTAAAGGATTGTAAATGCACCAATCAGCACTCTGTGTCTAGCTCAAGGTTTGTAAATGCACCAATCAGCTCCCTGTCAAAATGGACCAATCAGCTCTCTGTAAAACGGACCAGTCAGCTCTCTGTAAAATGGACCAATCAGCAGGATGTGGGTGGGGTCAGATAAGGGAATAAAAGCAGGCTGCCCAAACCAACAGTGGCAACCCACTGGGGTCCCCTTCTGCACTGTGGAAGCTTTGTTCTTCTGCTGTTTGCAATAAATCTTGCTGCTGACCACTCTTTGGGTCTGCACTTTCTTTATGAGCTGTAACACTCACCATGAAGGTCTGCAGCTTCACTCCTGAGGCCAGTGAGACCATGGACCCACCAGGAGGAATGAACAACTCTGGCCAGGAGGGATGAACAACTCCAGACGGGAGGAACAAACAATTCCAGATGTGCCACCTTAAGAGCTGTAACACTCACCACGAAGGTTTGCAGCTTCACTCCTGAAGCCAGCGAGACCATGAATGCACCAGAAGAAAGAAATTCCAAACACATCCGAACATCAGAAGGAACAAACTCTGGACACACCATCTTTAAGAACTGTAACACTCACCACGAGGGTCTGTAGCTTCATTCTTGAAGTCAGCAAGACCAAGAACCCACCAATTTCAGACACAACTCTTCCTTGAGATGGGTGGACATAGTGACTCATTTCTGAGGAATAAAATATAGCAAAATAATGAGCTGTCACTTCCCAGACTCTCATTTCCATCCTTCTTACCTCTTCCATTTCCTCCCTGGCTCTGAGCAAAGCCAGCTGCTAGGCTGTGAGCTTCCCTATGGAGAAGTATATGTGACAAAGAACTGAGGGAAGCCTTCAATGCAATAGCCAGCAAAGAAATGAATTATGTCAGCAACTACGTGAATGAGCTTGGAACAAGAACCTGCATCCATTGAACCTTCAAATGAGATTGCAGCCCTGGCTGCCATTTTGACTGCAGCCTTGTGAGAGACTTTGAGAGAGATATATTTCAGCTAAGTTGCTCCCAGATTCCTGATCCAGAAACTGTAAGATAATAAATGTTTATTGTTTTAAGTGGTTAAGTTATAGGATCATTTATTAGACAGTAATAGATAATTAATACAGAAACTGTGCCAAAAGTAAGGGCCCCATTAACTCATTCATTTATTTGTTCATTTAGCACTTATTTTTTGAGCATTAGTGAGATAAAACCATCCCAAGGACAAGAAGAGTTCTCTGTCTTCTAAAAGTTTCATTTTATAGAAGTCCACAAACATCTAGAAAGAGCAGAAGTATTGAAGGCCCAGTCAGGGAAGGCATTCCAGAGAAGGCATTCCAGAGAAGGTAAACTGAGTTCTTGGTGAGAACTCGTTGGATAGATAGTATTCAACAGGCAGGCAGGATGGGGACAAAACAAGTGGAGAAGTGAAAGGATGGTGGCAGACAGGAAACAGGTTTAGAATCTGAGACTCTACAGGTTAGTGAAAAGTAGGGGAAAAACACAGAAGAGAAAAAGCAAGGCTCATTTAAACTTTCCTTTCTGGCCAATCACTACCAGCATCAGGGACTCTGTGGAAAAAAAGGCCATCCTCTGCCGACCCTAATATTGTACATACAACTTGTTAATTCTGTCAAAGACGGGCATGCAGAGGACATAATTTCTTCATTTGGTTTATTGTACCATTTCTGATGAGACCACTGTTATACTACTACATTGTTCCTAAGCTTGAATGAACCATTTATCACTAAAAATGAGGGAGAAACAAAGCAAAAAAAAATTTCAGATGCAACTTCTTGAGGATTTATTTCTTATTAGCTAGACTCTAGAAATTTAGCTAAAATGTTGTATGTGTGTCATGAAATGTGGGAAGAGAGAAATTTTTAAGCCACAAATGCAAAATACCATTGGAAAAGATGACAGAATGATGATTATCATGGAGTTTTGAATTCCAGATATACAACAAGTGCACTTCTATGTTATTAGCATTAGACCTTTCCATGGCTCTTTCTGGAGTGTTTGGAAAAAATCTTATAAGCTTTACTCTGAAAATATTCTTTATTTCAGACGTGAAGTGTTTGAAGAGAAGATATAGATCCTCTCAAGTGCCTGTTAATGTTGTTTTTATCACTGGCATCAATTTTTAATGTCGAGTTATTTAACTTAGACATTTCAATGATGAACATTGTTATGGAGGCTGAATTGTGTCCCCTCTAAAATTCATATGTTGATATTTTATCCCCTAATACTCATAATGTAATGGTATTCGGAAATAGGGACTTGAAAGAAGTAATTAAGATAAAATGAGGTTATATGAGTGGGCATTTATCCAATGTAAGTGGTTTCCTTATAAGGAGACTAGGACACAAACATGCTCACAGGATCATGTGAATAAAGAGAGAAGATGGTCATCTACACACCAAGTTGAACTACCCTCATTAGAAACCAACCCTACAAACAACTTGATCTTGAACTTCTAGCTTTCAGACCTGTGAGAAAATAAATTGCTGTTGTTTAAATTACCCAATCTGTGATATATTGTTATGGCAGCTCCAGCAGACTAATTCAGCAGTCTTTATAGTTTCACAAACAGAATAAATAGAAAACAAAAAATTCACTCAAACTTGTTATCATCCAACAGTAAATATATTTAACTCATCTATAAACAGTTTCACATAATTTTCTCACTTAAAAAAAACTTCTGTTAATAAAAGACATTCATTGGAGATGCATTTTAAAATATACATAATCTAAATTTAAAAATTAAAAAGTCATTATCCTTAACCAGTTAATATTACAGTTTATTGCCAGTGGTTTTTCTTTACAAATACATACACTAATGGTTCAAAATATCCTAACACATCATGGATATTTTTTACATATTGTCAATGTGACTTTGGGCATATTGTTAACCTCCATACACCTCAGTTTTGTCATCAGTAAAATGAGGATAATATGAACCCTTCAGGTTTTTGTTAATGATTTATATTAAAGTGCTATATACAAGGCACTTAATAAAGTGCCTGGCACCTAGTAAGCAAACAATAAATAGTCTGTATTATTTGTATGTCCTGCATTTTACCAAAAGAGGGCCTTTCTGCATGTTATTTTTGCAATCTGCTTTTTTTCATGTTTTATATAGCTATTACTAGTTATTTGTTACATTCTGTTTCTGGGTATAAAAGTGACCCACACATAAGAATGTCCTCTCCTGGTCTCATGGAGTTTTTGTTTGAACAGCCTTTCTTCAAGACTCTTGGTGTAGAATTTCATGCAGTTTTAAGACTTCTGTTCTATTAGCAATCTCCTTTTGTTTAGGAAAATTTCTAAAAGCATAGTTGGGGTTGAGAACTCACTCAAATTTGAGACACTGCCAAGCAGTAAAGGAAAAACAACAGTTCTTGCTGACTCTGCATCACAGCTGCCAGATGCCTTGGTTAACTAGTGGAAAGGGAGACAAAATGGAATTGTGAAATGAAATGCTTTGGAGACCACAAAATGTTGGGGGCAGAATTGAAGTTTACCCCTCTGGTGCTTTTAGTAACAGTTCTAAGGGTCATCCATATGCCAAGCCCACAGGTCTGAGCCAGTGGCAGGCTGCCATGGGGTGGAATGTGCCGATAAGAGGTAACTGCAGTCAGGGTACCAAGTGTACCAGGAAGCCACCTCTTCCATGCCCCCTACACCACAACTGCCACCAAAAAGCAACCTCCTTCACCTGAAGTTTTGTTCATTGAGCTTTCCTAAAAGGCATAAACTCACAAGAGAATTTCAACCAGAATTTTTTAGGATGAATGAATTTCTAGTTCTTTTTCAAAGTGGGTTTTCATGGGGGAAAGGAAAGAGCTTGAGAGAACACTCAGCCCATGTGTGTAAGAGAGACACCAGCTCCAAAGGGTGAAACAAATAAAAGGAATGCTGGAGGCTGAAGCTTTAAGCCAGCTCAGTTAAGTCTTGGTTTACCTCCAACTGTGCAAGGGCCAGTCGAATCTGTGCAGGGGAAGGGGTGTTGTGATAGATAGTCAATGTTGCTTACAAACACCGTGTAGCTATCATGAGGAAAAACTGCATCGTAGCAGGGCATCAAGATATCACTTTTGTACATGCAGGATAAGGCTGTCTCCATCTAAAAAACACCTGCTTTTATCGTGTGGCACTTTATGGAGCAGCCTTGGGCCCTATAGAAAGACACAAGACAGGAAGTGTGGTGAGCTCCTGCTTGTCAACAGTAGTTCTTTCTTCCAGTGCTTCCATTATCACATCAAATCAAATCAACATATCTTTGTCAGGTGTCCAGGATGGGCAAGACCTGGCATGAAGGTAGCTCTGCCAAATGGAGGCTGCTCTGGGAAGGTGGCAGCTGTTTTTTGCAGCAGCTGTATCGGAGGACTTTGGCCTGGGAGGCTGTGAGGAAGCCAGTGATAGGAAGACTGGAGGAGAGATCCACATCTCATACCCAAATGGTCAATTGCCACATATGTCTACATTGAAAAAGGAGCACATGATACCACAGGCTGAGCCAGTAGGGCTTTCCTGCCAGCTAGCTTTTTCAAAAAAGACAAAATTAGATTGTGTCTGATAAGAATAAAGAATTTAACATGGATCTTTGAATAACCCTAAGAGTCAAATGTGACTTTATTTCATAAGAGATAAATTTCATGGAACAATATGTTCAAGAAGGTGGGTCAATGGCAAAATATTGCTGCAGTTGGTTGTATTTATTTTAATATTGTTCTTTTTGTAATTTTATATTTTTACTCAAGAAGATGTACTTTTTTTAATTTTATTATTATTATACTTTAAGTTTTAGGGTACATGTGCACAATGTGCAGGTTTGTTACATATGTATACATGTGCCATGTTGGTGTGCTGCACCCATTAACTCATCATTTAGCATTAGGTATATCTCCTAATGCTATCCGTCCCCACTCCCCCACCCCACAACAGTCCCTGGTGTGTGATGTTCCAAACAAACAACCCCATCAAAAAGTGGGCAAAGAATATTGTTCTTTTCTGCTGGTTTTTCTACCAGAGTTTGAAAGCATGGAACATTGTCAGCATAAACTTTATGCTATAAAGATGGCTGCAGTAGGACCCCTAAAATAACACAATTCCCAGACTATTGTTTACAACTACAACTAAACAATTTCATTCATTTTTTGTCAGTGTGCCTGAAAACATGGGTTCTTCATTTCTTTGTCTGAAAAATGAACATTGTACTGCCAGATAGATAATGATGCCTCCCAAGCCTCCCTAGCCTACAGTTTTCTAAAGAAAACTGCCAGCTAGAACCCTGTGGAGAATTGCAGCAGACCATTGGTCCCAATTCTGGCTGCACATAAGAATCACTGGAGAATTTTTAAAACTTTTAACTGTCCAGGCCAGGCGTGATGGCTCACACCTGTAATGCCAGCACTTTGGGAGGCCGAGACAGGCGGATCATGAGGTCAGGAGATCGAGGCCATTCTGGCCAACATGGTGAAACCCCATCGCTACTAAAAATACAAAAAAAAATAGCCGGTCATGGTGGCACACACCTGTAGTCCCAGCTACTCTGGAGGCTGAGGCAGGAGAATTGCTTGAACCTGGGAGGTGGAGGTTGCAGTGAGCTGAGATCACGCCACTGCACTCCAGCCTGGGCGACAGAGCGAGACTCCGTCTCAAAAAAAAAAAAAAAAAAAAAAAAAAAAAACTTGTCATGTCCAGAACCTACCCGCAGATTCTAATTCCAAGATTCTAATTAATCTTGGAGGGGGTTCAATTTATAAAGGCATTATAGAAGATTCTGTTTTGCAGCCAGAGTTGAGAGCCACTGCTCTAGATCATTCCATAAGCTGGGGTGGCTGGCTTAAGTAAGACTCTAGCTGCTCTCCGCTATATGCAATTAATCTTGTTAATTAATTGAAATGGCCTGTGTCAGGATCTTCAAGATCATCCCCATATTCAGAGATTTGCTAGAAGGACTCATGGGACTCAGGAAATAACCACATAGCTAGGATTTATTATACAGATGAAATAACAAGAATACACAATGAGATCATAATGGAAAAAGACACAGAATTTAGAGAAATACATGCACAGGCTTCCTATGCTCTCTCCTTCTGTAAAGGGAGACATGATGTGAGTGACTTACTTCCTTCAGCAATTAAAAATGCTGTACCCTGTGTGCGATGTTTCTGCCCAGGAAATCCCACTAGAGACGGCGTTCAACATTTTTACTGGGGGCTCATCACATCTACTCTCTGCGTAACACATGCCAAAATTCCAGACTTGCAGAAGGAAAGCAGGTGTTCAGCATAAATCACATTTTCACGAACAGTCTAGGCACAGCGAAACTTCTTTATCATTTGGAATTTATTCCAAATAATTATCTGTGGAAATTATTGTGCTAAGGGCCAAACTTGCAAGCAGACCCTACTAAAAATGGCAGCCTTAGGCCTGCTATGTTGACATTCTGCCCATGGCCCAAAACAGATATAATGAATATCAGCTAGACTAATAAATTCTCTCTCAGGAATTTGACTTGAAAAACACAAAGAGCCTCAGGCAGTTGATTTTGAAATAAGTGACCAGACACAGAGGAGAGAAGCAAAAATTAAGAGAATGGTTGAGCCACATCGATGGCACTGCTCTAGTGAAGAGAACAAATTCCAGTGGTGAGAATTCAATAAGATAACTTAGCTTTTTGAGCTCTGTCATTCTTGTGTCCCAAATACTGTTTCTCTTTATTCCCTGAAACCTATCACCCCACCCCACTTATTCCTTGTTCTCCATGAATGTTGTTTCTTAGAGCCACTTCTGTCCTCTCTATAAATCTCAATAATTTTCTCCTTTCTACAAACCTCAATTACTCAGTCAGAGTGAGTTTTTAACCCTTCAAATGGAAAGCACTAACATATTCACTCATCACCTGATAGTGAGCCAGGACCACCCATGACACAGGCTGGGACACAGCAACCACTGTCAACCTCAAAAAGAGAAAAAGAGGAGTATGAGCTTGCCACCCAGAATGGGCTTCACAAAGCCACAACCATCATTTTTAGCAACATACTGTCTTCCACACTAATTGGACTTTTAGCTGAATTGGTTAATTAATAACCTTGCAGAAATTATTGAAAAGTTTTGGTCATGGAGATCATAGAGATTTAGTCCCTGTGGATCCAGAATAAAAGGCAAATAATTGAGAATGGTGCAAGAATTTCTAGTTTTACACCAGGCACAGTGCTTCACATTTGTAACCCCAGCACTTTGGAGGACTGAGGCAGGAGGATCACTTGAGGGCCACGAGTTTGAGACCAGTCGGGGCAACAAAGTGAAATTCTATTTCTTTTTTTTTTTAATATAAAAGACTTAAAATTTATTCTTTTTTATTATTATTATACTTTAAGTTTTAGGGTACATGTGCACAATGTGCAGGTTTGTTACGTATGTATACATGTGCCATGTTGGTGTGCTGCACCCATTAACTCGTCATTTAACATTAGGTATATCTCCTAATGCTATCCTTCCTCCCTCCCCCCACCCCACAACAGGCCCCAGTGTGTGATGTTCCCCTTCCTGTGTCCATGTGTTCTCATTGTTCAATTCTCACCTATGAGTGAGAACATGCAGTGTTTGGTTTTTTGTCCATGAGCATGGATTGTTCTTCGTGAAACCCTATTTCTAAAAAAAAAAAAAAAAAAAAAAAATCTTAGAATCTTAGTTCTATGTAACTCATCCATTTATATCTTGGTCTCACTCAATGTTTAGATGGACATATCTATGAACTTCAACATCTTTTTAAACAGTGAAATGATCACAAAACTATTCAGTTCAGATTATGTGAAATGCCAGCTTTCAGGTTAAAGCATTAAGCCTTCCTCTATCAAAAGATCATTCATTCAGGAAGAAGTTCTCCTTCCCAAAAAAAAAAAAAAAAAAAATCATTGCTTTATTCCTCTCCATTCTACAGCTCATTTTTCTACTGCTACCACTTTCCATTATCATTATATATTCTTTCTACCACAGTTGTTGTTGATTTAAATAAATAGTAGAATCTGAAAACAGGAGGAGGCATTACCAATCATCAGAATTCAAGCCTCTGAGGCCAGGCATGGTGGCTTACCCCTGTAATCCCAGCACTTTGGGAGGCCAAGGCAGGCAGATCACCTGAGGTAAGGAGTTCAAGACCAACCTGGCCAACATAGTGAAACCCTGTCTCTACTAAAAATACAAAAATTAGCCAAGCGTGGTGGCAGGCGCCTATAATCCTGGCTACTCTGGAGGCTGAGGCAGGAGAATCGCTTGAGCCCTGAAGGTGGAGGTTGCAGTAAGCCCAGATCACCCCAGGAGAATCGCTTGAGCCCTGAAGGTGGAGGTTGCAGTAAGCCCAGATCACCCCATTGCACTCCAGCCTGGGCTATGAGTGAAACTCCATCTCAAAAAAAAAAAACAAAAAACAGAAAAAAAAAAAAAAATTCAAGCCTCTGGTTTTAAATATGAGGATTTGGAGACCCAGCAAGATTTTAGACTTACTCAAAATCTCACAGTTGACTAGAACCAGAGCCAGAACTAAAGAACTCTGATCTTCTGACTTTCAGGCTAATTACCACTCTAGTTCTTTATCTTGTTTTGTTTTTTTGTTTTTTTGGTTTTTTTTTTTTTCCTGTGCAATTGAATTTAGGCTTCAAAACTGTAGGTAACTAAGGACTATCTCTAAAGCTTTTTATCTTTTCATCTGTTCTCATTCCCAGAAAATATTAACATTCACAAGGCTGTAAATTTGTGATTGTGCAATAAATAAATAATTCAAAACTCTCCAATTTGCTAATGTTTGCTGACTAAAATTACGTGTTTCTAAAGAACAGGAAGCTGTGCTCAAAATTTGTACTTTTCAGTCAAGCACAAGTCAGCGCGATGTGTTGTTTGTCATAGTTATATCTAAAAGAGAATATAACCTTCACTCACTGGTTTACTTTTAAAACTATATCACATGACAGTGTTCAACTCAAAGAAGGTAAATGTTGCCGGGTGCGGTGGCTCACGCTTGTAATCCCAGCTTTTTGGGAGGCTGAGGCGTGTGGATCACGAGGTCAGGAGATTGAGACCATCCTAGCTAACAGGGTGAAATCCCGTCTCCACTAAATATACAAAAAAAAAAAAAAAATTAGCCGGGCATAGTGGCAGGCGCCTGTAGTCCCAGCTACTCGGGAGGCTGAGGCAGGAGAATGGCGTGAACCTAGGGGGCGGAGCTTGCAGTGAGCAGAGATCACGCCACTGCACTCCAGCCTGGGCGACAGAGTGAGACTCTGTCTCAAAAAAAATAAATAAATAGAAGAAAGTAAATGTTACTTGTACAGCAACTGCTTTACTCAGAAGTCAGGCGTCAGTTAATCTATCAGTAACCAATGGAGAGGAACTTAGCTAACCATTATTAGAGTCACAAATCAAGATGCTCTTAGAGCATTTAATGAAATGTAGAAATATATTAATAATGCACAGGAAAACAGAAAGTGAAATGCAGAAATATATTAATAATATACAGGAAAATATTTAAAACAATAAGCACTAGATTGTATAATAAATTTTTCAATGTCATAAAAACTCAAGCATGAGAGAGATCAGCAGAGATAGAGCTAGTCCAATTAATATTTTCTAACTAGGCATTTGTGCTTGAAAGCAGTTAAAATAGAACATTTTTACCCGAGGCATATTAGAAAGCCAAGACAGCTTTGGGGTCCAGCTGATTCTTCTATTTCTTCTATTTGTACAATGAATATCATACTATTGTATAATGAATATTGTATTAATGTTATTGAACACATCCTTATGTGCTAGAAAAACTGGACATCTATATGCAAAAAACAAAAACAAACAAAAAAGCCTCAACTTTATTTCACAGCATACACAAAAATCAACTCAAGATGGATCATTGATCTAAAACTATTACACTTCTGGAAGAAAACACAGGAGAAAATCTTTGTGACCTTGGCTTAGACAAAGACTTTTAGACACGAAATCCACAAAAATTTTTGCTCTTCAAAAATCGCTATAAAGAGAATTAAAAGACAAAGTGACAAACTACCAAAAGAAAATGCAGAAAAGGATATCTGATAAAGGACTTGTATCTAAATATTAAGAAATCAAATAATAGTAAAAACAGTCGAATTTTAAATGGGAAAAGATTTGAACATGTGACTGGAGAAGAGATACAAATACAAATGGCATATAAGCACATGAAAAGAAGTTCAAAATCATTCGTTATTAGGAAAGTAAAAGTTAAAACCACAATAAGATACTACCATTTTCTTACTAGAATGGCTAAAATTTTGTAGGAGGATGTCTAGTGCTAACAAAGCTATGTATAGAGCAACTAAAACTCTTCATATTACTAGACAGAATGTAAAATGGTACATTCATTTTGAAAAATGGCTCAACAATTTAATATAAATTTAAATATAGATGTACCATATAGTCCGGCAATCCCACTCCTAGGTATTTACCCAAGCGAAATAAAAACTTATGTTGAACTACCTCACATCCACTAGGATGGCCATCATAAACAAAACAAAACAGAAAATAACAAGTGTTGGCAAGGATATGGAGAAGTTGGAACCCCTGTGCACTGTAAAATGTAATGTAAGATGTTGCAGCTGCCTGTAGGAAACAGTATGGTTGGTGCTCAAAAAGTTAAAAATAGAATTACCATATGATCTTGCAATTTCACTTCTGTGTATATGCCCAAAATAATTGAAAGCAAAGTCTCAGTGAGATATTTGTACACTCATGGTCATAGCAGGATTATTCACAATAGCTAAAACATGGATCCAACCCAAATGTTCATCGGTGGGTGGATAGATAAGCAAAGTGTAGTATATACATACAATGGAATATCATTAGGCTTAAAAAGAAAGGAATTCTGACATATGCTACAACATGAATGAATCTTAAGAATATTATGCTAGATGAAATAAGCCAGTCATATAAAAACAAATACTGCATGATTCCACTTACCTGAGGTACTTAGAGTAGTCAAATTCACAGAGACAGAAAGTAGCATAGTGGTTACTATGAGCTAGTGGGAAGGGGAATGAAGAGTTACTGTTTAATAGGTATAGAGTTTCTGTTTTACAAGATGAAAAAAGTTATGGAGATGGATGGAGATGATGGATGAACAGCATTATGAATTTGTTTAATACTACTGAACTGTACATTTAAAATTGGTTACATGGTAAATTTTATTTTATTTTACTACAATAAAAGAATATGGCTGAGAAAGGGAGATTTTTTTTTTTTTTTTTTGAGACAGAGTCTCGCTTTATCACCAGGCTGCAGTGCGCCACTGCACTGCAGCCTCTGCCTCCTGGGTTCAAGCGATTCTCCTGCCTCAGCCTCCTGAGTAGCTGAGACTACAGGCACGTGCCGTCACGCCCAGCTAATTTTTTGTATTTTTAGTAGAGATGGGGTTTCACTATGTTGGCCAGGATGGTCTCGATCTCTTGACCTCATGATCCACCCGCCTCGGACTCTCAAAATGCTGGGATTACAGGCGTGAGCCATGGAGGAAGATTTTTTTTTAAAGTGTGGAAACTGAAGGGAAACCTCAGGATAGAGACAGAAATTTTTATTTTGGACAAAGAGAATATTTTTATAGCCTATGAGGGAGGATCCAGTAGAGGGAAAGAAGCTGAAAATACTAGAGGAAAAAGTAAATATTGAAAATCACAGAGGAGATGGACAGTGAACATAGGTGTGAAAATTTATCTTGAGTAGATGATAATAACTGTTTTCATTATTCCATTATATTGAATGCTTACTATGCCACACACCCAACTGTTATGTATGTTATCTTATTTTGTCCTCACAACAACCTTAAGTGGTATATACTCTTTTTTTCCTCCATTTAGCATCTGTTCGAATCTAAAACTGAGGTTGGGAATATATAGTACGAATAAAACACAAATGTAAACATAAGTTTCATACCAAAACCTGTGTCTTAATGCCTATGTGAAACTGAAGTAAAGAAATAAGAAGAGAGGTGGTATGTGCCTGTAGTCCCAAACTACTCAGGAGGCTGAGGCAGGAGAATCCCTTGAGCCTAGACGTTTCAGTCCAGCTGAGGCAACATAGTGAGACTCTGTCTCTACAAATTTTTATTTTAATTTAAAAAAGAAAAGAAATAAGTAGAGGTGCATATATTGAAACATTTGCATGATACTGAGGAAGACATTTGTGGGAGTTTGTATTGGATAGAATTAATGTTCATGAATTCTATGAAATTAACTATTGAGATAGAGGATATCAGACAATATATATCTAGAAAAGTTACAAAGGAAGAAATAGATTAATTGGGGAAGAGGTAATATTTGATGAGAATTTTTCAGAATCAGTGAAAGAATTTAATACTCAAATATAAGAATTTCGTTTCTTAATTCTCAAATATAAGAATTTCATGTAGAAGAGCAGAGATTCACTGAAAATTGCTTGAAGGGGACCTGGCAGCATTGACCACTAAGCTAAACAAATAAAAATTAATTCACACCTAGACACATCAGAATAAAACTGTAAAACACCGTAAATAATGAAAAAATCTTAACAGCAGTAGAATGAAAATATAGATTACCTACGAAGTGACTGTTAGACTAAAGCTGACTTCTCAATAGAAAAAAAATAAAGATTCCAAAATAATATAATAATATCTCCAGAGTATTGAGGAAAAATATCAGCTAAATTATCATTCAAGGGTGAGATAAAATAAAATAAAATAAATCTGAATGTGTATGCCACATGCAATGAGCAGTAAGGATTTTCAAATGGTCCTTGAAAGAACTATTATATAAAGGAAGTACTTTAGAAAGAGGAAATTCAAATGAAAAGAAAAGAGTTGGGTATAAAAAACCAGTATGTATCAAATAATTTGGTAAATATTTGAGTAAATAAAAATTGGCTATTGAAAAACAATAATAATAATGACTACTAGAAAGAAGAATTTTAATGAGATGAAACTAAAATATTAAACAAAAATGGAAAGTGGAGAAGGTGATTAGAACTAAAGAGTTCTAAAGTTCATTGTTTTGTTCACAAAAATGTAGATACATTAACTTTTGGCTTTTTATGGGTATGCTTTTTTACTTTTTATTTTTTATTTTTTTGTAGAGATGGAGTCTTGCTATGTTGCATAGGCTGGTCTCAAATTCCTGGCCTCAAGTGATCCTCCTACCTTGGCCTCCAAAAGTGCTGGGAATATATGCATGAGACACTACACCTGGCCTGTTTCTTTTTCTTTTTTTTTTTTTTAAGCCAGATTTTATTTGTATTAAAAAAAAAAAAATCCTCAGGAGACTTAAGTTCCAAAGACCTGAAGATATCAAGGTTCAATGTACAGCTACAGTGAGGTGCTTGTGATTAGTAACTGAGTCATGGAAGGTTTTATTAGTGCCTTGAGGTCTTCCACTACTTCATATCACTCCTAGTCTTGGCCTTGTGGTTTTCTGCAAGTTCTTATCGACTGTAACTTTGTAACTTTACACAGGGCTGTCACTCCAGTAAGGAAAAAACATAACAAAACAAAACAAAATAAAACAAAACAAAACCCCTACGGCTATCATTGTTAATCCAGTAGAGAAACTACAGAGTCAGAGGGGTCATGTAAAACAATGATTCCCGGAATCACAGTCGATAACCTTAAGCAGGTGACAAGCAAACATTCAGAGCAAGACAAGCATCAAAACTCCTGTTTTCCCGGTAGTCCCATCCATGGATAAGCTTGGACAGGTTGGTACCTGGTGATTTTTTCTTTTTTTTTTTGAGACAGAGTCTTGCTCTGTCACCCAGACTGGAGTGCAGTGGCGCGAACGCGGCTCACTGCAACCTCCACCTCCCAGGTTCAAGCAATTCTCCTGCCTCAGCCTTCTGAGTAGCTGGGATTACAGGCACATGCCACCATGCCTGGCTAATTTTTGTATTTTTAGTAGAGACGGGAGGTACATGGTGATTTTTTGCCGGTACGGCAGGCAGGCAGCTTTTTAGTCAAAACAAGGTCAGGAATAGTTTCCCCAAAACAGCCAGATGCCCTCCATCAAGACAAACTGTTTTTGGATAAAAAGATCCTAATTTTTTTTTAATGTAAAGGTAACTATTATAGGAATAAAATTACAATCTCTAATTTCAAAGGAAAAGTGACAAGAAATGCTTGAATCCAGTACAACAGGAGTTGACAATTTTTTTCTGAAATGTCCTAATAGTAAATATTTTAGTCACTATAGACCATATAATTTCTGTTGCAACTATACAGCTCTACCATTGCAGTATGAAAGCAGCTATGTGCTATATATAATTGAATGAGTGTGGCTATGTTCCAATAAAACTTTATTTATATAAAATAGTTTGGTGACAACCCCTATAATATTGAGAAAAATAAAAACTTTATTTATATAAAATAGTTTGCTGACCCCTATAATATTAAGGAGAAAAAAAGACACAGAGAGGAAAAAATACCTGCCAAATAGAAACACAACAGAATGTAAGCAATAGAAATATAATTATAATAAATATAAATTCATCAAAATTCCTAGTGAAACATACAGTAATTCATAAAATTGACAAAACAAAAAAAAGTCCAACTGTGTGTTGATCATGTGAAAGAAAATTAAATTTTCAGACCCCAAACTCATTTAGCCAAAGGGAAAAGTCAAGCTAGGAACTGGGTCACGAAAACCTGCCTCACCATTGTGTTTCCTAAATAAGATGACTACAAGATGAAAAGCTACACTCCTCCCCCACATTTTGCCCACAAGGAAATTCCTAGTGAGCTGCAAGATCTTTTAATGTGTTTCTGTTAAAATTCCACCATGGCAATGTAAATTGATAGCTTATCTTTATAGATGCAGTCACTCCTAGTCCACCAGACACAAATGCATATCTGATTGTTCCCCTGCCCCATTTTGTCTATGTTATCCCTGCATTTTTCCTCTGCCCCATATGTTCATGTCATTTTATATTTAAAAAAAATGAAGATTCATTGAGCCAAAGGCATGAATAGCTATTTTTCCTTACCTCCTCTTACATAAAAATTGTGTACTTCTGAATATCACGGCCTTTCCTCTTTCTTCAGAGAAAGGCATATAGACCTGTCTCCCAGGCGTTCATCCCTAACTTTGGCAAACAAACCTGCTAAAATGATTGAGACTTGTCTCATCATTTTTCTGGATTGGCAATCACAAGAGACACATTAAATCATAACTACACCAGAAAGTTTGAGAGAAAGTGGATGAGAAAACTTAGAACAGAAAAAATACTGAGTAAATTATATTAGTAGAAGACAAAATACATTAGGAGAAAATGTATTATTTGAGATAAAGATATACCCACCCTGAAGCTATAATGCACTTAACAACATAGCCTCAAAATATAAAAATCAAAACAGACTGAAAAGGAAACAATGATAAATCTACAACTACACATTTCTTTCAGAAATGTATCAGGAAGACAAAAACCTAATAGAAGATTTTAACCAAAAAATTTAACAAACTTGATTTGTAGACATATATAGAAGTCTGCACTCAATAATTAGAGAATACTCCTTCTTCTCAAACAAACATGAAACATTTAGCAACAGTTAGTCATGTACTAGGTCACAAAACCAGTCTCAATAGACAGAAAGCATCAGTAACAATCATACCACATTTGTGGACCACACTGCAGTAAAATTCAATGATTTGTAACCAAAGTATTTGAACTAATTAGAGAATTCAGTAATGAGATATGGACTTGGTGGTTTATTTGGGAAGTGATCCCAGGAAGCAGAGCAAAGGGGCAAACAGAGTGAGGCAAGGAAGGAAGCAAGGCAAATACAGGATATTTTATTGTGTTTGTTACGTCTTTGAGCAACTGTGATACTATCCTGCTTTGGGATCTCCAAGGAATAGTATGGACTGTGCCTCATAACTTTTCATGAAGAGAACAAGAGCCTGGAAAATTTATCCCTTGACTCTGCTGCTCATTAGTTCAGGGTTGCTCCTGGTATTACTCCTCCACAGTTGTAGTCTGTGACTGTGCAGCCAAGGAACTTCCAGGTCTTCAGGGAAAACCCTGATGTAGAAGAGCAGAGATTCACTGAAAATTGCTTGAAGGGGACCTGGCAGCATTCATGCAACTGTCCCCTACAGATTCCCTAAAATCCAGTGGCTTGAGGGAATTTAGCATCTGCTACAAATCGCATCCTTGAAAAATTAAAACAAAATGATTGTATGCATTATTTAAGATACATAAATACGTGTAAAAGTGTCAAAAATATTCAAGGGAATAATACAAACTACTTCAAAATCATAGTTTTGGGGTGGATGGAAGAATGAGTGTGACTTCAACTGTAGATATAGTTAATTTCTATAGAGAAAAAAATGAAGAATCTAAAGGAAATATCACAAAATGTTAATATTTATTAATTCAATAGATATGGGTATCTAGTTATTATTTTCTGTATTTTTTTATATATTCTACAATTAAATATTGTTTTGAAAGAATAAGTTCCTGGTGCTTTCAATAGAAAGATTTTGCTTGATAATACATGCCATAATCGCTGAACCTTCATTAAATAAAGAAGCTGAACTGGCAAAGCTCAGTTTTGTCTAGGTAGGCCCTGGCCTCCTCCAGAAGCGGAATTAAATGTTATGTTGTTTTCTGTTTCTTTAGGGGAAGTGTCCCTTTAAGGCTCTGAACTTTGAGCATGTGAATCAAGCTCAAACAACAGTTTTGTCACAAGCTGTCTCAGCAGGTCATGGTGGCCTCCATCTTTCAGTTTATGGTTATCACTTAAATTATCCTGGAAGAGTATTCTTAGCAATCTTTCAAATTCCTTTCCAAGTCCCTGTCAGTTTAGGTTCACCATTTTTATGGTCTAATTGGTTAATTATCATAAAATGATACACAGTGTACATGTGATCATGCTTTATAGCTGTTGTAAAAATAGATTATCACTCTAACTCTGTCTGGCCACAGTTGAGTTTGTTTTAATGGATTACAACAAGATTAGATTAGATTATCAGTCTAATCTTTTCAATTTACAGAAAATGAGGCCTAGAAAAATCAGATTTTTTTGTACTTAGTAACTAGTAGGTGACAAAGTTGAAAATCAAATTTTGGACCCATCATTATCATCAGTCTATGAGATAATATCTACGTTCCTTAGAGGTTACAGAATAAAACAAGTTATCTATGAAGATCTAAAAGTATCACTCATTAAGACATCACAATTTATAGCCACCTCATTTAATCACTGTGGATAGCATAAGCGTAATGCATCTGGCACTAGGAGCCGTGCTCCTGGGTGGTATTCATGTCCAGCCTGTGCCTGTCTAATGCACTCATGCCCCTGGGATCTTCAGAGACAAATACCTTGCATGATTTCATGGTGTGTTAAGGCAGATCTTGTGTGTTGATGTCATCTATAACAGCCTTAGCAAAAGCTATAACATCACTAATGTGATTAGGCACACCCCATCAGAATTATCAAAATTGCCCAGATCATTTGCCATTGGGTCAAAGAACCACTAGACTGGAGAGAACTTTGAGAAGTCACATAGGGCACCTGTATCTAATACAGTGTTTCTCAAACTTTAATGTGTATATGAATCACACAGGGAGCTTGTTAATGCAGATTCTGATTAAGTAGGCTTGTGCTATGGCCTGAAATTCTTCATTTCTAACAAAGGTGATATCAACACTGCGAGTCTTAGGACCAGCCTTGAAGTAGCAAAGCTTTTTCCTGTGCTTAAAAATTGCCCAGGGTCTATGACAAAGAAGCTGTGCTTCTCTGAGACAGGACACTGATGGCCAGAGAGGGTTGGTGGCAGGTGTTTTGTGTAAGCAACACTCACAAAGCTAGTTATGTGCTGTCTAAATGCTTGTCTACACTAGTCAGAAACAGACTATTTGGCACTGCCAAAGTGCTTGACCCTGAAGGTTGCATTGGAGCATCTAGAGACTCAGAGATAGTAATTTTGCAAACAGCAAATTTCCCCACTCCTTAATTTAGAAAGAATGCATCATGGTCTATCAGCCTAAAAAAGTAGATTGAAGAGGGAAAAAATGCAACTTGGAACGACAGGGTTCAGATCTGGTATCAAACTCCAGCTCTTTCATTTACCTTCTGTGTGACCTTTGGTAAGTTGCTTAAAGCCTTTGATGCTCAATTTCCACAAGTCTAAAAGGAAAATAATATTAATATTAACCAAGTCACAAGGACTTTGCACATTAAACAAGATGACGATTTGAAAATCCTTTTGTAAACTAAGTGCTCTACATGTAATAGTTTCATTAAAAGGTAATAGTTTTAAAAGAATAGGTAAATCCTAATGATAACCCCATTGAATTTTAAAGGCTTCAGCAACTGCATTTTAGAAAACAGCCAATATTTCATTCTTTATCTATCCCTAGTGAGTCTAACATCAGAGAGAGAGCAGATGGGCAGTCTTCTCAAGGTCTCAGGCAAAACGGTCACTGTTTATCTTCTCCCAGTATTCCTTCCAGGTACTTGTAGCTATACCTGGAAGAATGCTCGTATGCTGTTTAAACACAGGATGATGCTTATAACGAAATGATGAAGTTCCCCTAAATGTTCTTTAGGTCCTAAATTTATCAGGTGTTCTCTTCACTACCATCTACCCTAATCATAACATGAAACATGTAATGGTGTACAAATTAGATCAACTTAGGTACACATACATAGTATGTGTTTAGGGTTTTCACTTTTTGTACCATTAAGTGTTTAGGGTTTTATACTTCACATTTTGCCTCTGTATATGTACCTAATTTGATTCTCTTAGCTATCTGTAACTTGCTTGTTATTAGTACGTAAAGATTATACATTACTCCAAATATATATCAAAATAATTTGTAAATGTCTTTTGCCATAAAATATGATGCTTGTATATTGCAATGGATACTGTGGTTGCCTCTCCTTCTCTTGGTAACAACTCCATATTTATTTGGTATTCACACCTCTTCATGAAGCCTACATACTTAGAACAGGGGGTCTCCCCTGGGAGCTATTTTGCCCCCACACCCAGGATGTTTGGCAATGTCTGGAGACATTTTTAGTTGTCACAATATGGATAGGCAACTTCTGGCAACTCATGAGTAGAGGACAAGAATGCTGCTAAATATACTACAGTGCACAGGACAGCCTCTCACACCAAAGAATTATCCAGCCCACAATGTCACTATTGCTCAAAGTGAGAAGCTGACTTAGAGAACAGCTAACTCTACATCTAACTCTAGCAGTGGCACAGGTAACTCAAGCCTGCTTAAAAATCACAGTCCCATCTTGCAAGAGTTATAGATTTAGGGTAAACACATGACCTTAAATGGTCAATGAACCTGAAGAAGACATTTCCAGAGGGTTTTTGGAATAAGAAAGCTTCCTTAATCTTTTGAGAGAGGTTTTGGAAGTGGCTCTTGTGGGTTCCACTTCCAGCTAGGATGAATTAACAGGGACCAATTTTATCCACCTGTTGGAAGTAACTGGAAAGCAGGAAAAAATATAAGACACCTAGGACACCAGACTGTGCAGGACAATGATCCCTAAAAGAGAAAAAACTCAAAAATAAGAAGAAACAGAGTATCAGTCAGCCATGGAACAACTTCGAGCAAGCTAATTACATGTGTTACTAGATTAACCAGGGTGGGATGGGGGCAGAAAAATATTTGAAGCAATAATGGCTAACACTTTTCCAAATTCTAGAAACTCAAGATCCAAGAATCTCAATGAGCCCTCAATTGAGGGCTCATTACTCAAAAAGTACAAGAAAAAAAAATAAAAGAGAGACTATCATTATAGTAAAAGAAATTTAAGTCAGTGGTGGAAATCCATGAACTATTTCCCTTAAAAGAGGTCTGTATGTTAAATAGTTTTGTAAAACCTGTTTTAAATATATTTGCATTTCTTCTGTAAATCAGTACTACAATAGAAATAGTTTGATTTTGCTTTTAGCAGAACTCAAAACTAGCTTGGATATGTCAATAGATCTCATTGTTCCGCCAATGTATTATTCATCAGGGTCACATGGTCAGGCCGGACCTAGCTTACAAGGCAGCCAGAAACTCTGCCCAATTCAATTATCTGTTTCACCACAGCTACAAATCATGTACTTCCTTAATATATGTGTTTAGGGGCTTGACTCCCATCCCATTCTCCATTTAGAGACACTCAAAGCCAATGTAGTCTATGACCTCCTGCAAACTTCCCTACCTGCCTTTGACCAGTGGCAGTGTCTCCCTGCCTTCCTCCCTCTCAAGCAGGCCCAGCTAAGTTTCCACTGGCTATTTTTAAACTCTGAGTAGCTAAATGAATTAACTCAATTTGTAGAAGAAAAGACAAGGAAGCTGTATTTTGGCATTTAATCCACACATCTTTCTTCCATCCAGCTTTTCCATTACATAAAACTGGTACTTTAAACCTCCACATTTTTTTAAAAAATTGTACCATTTACACAGCCATGAAAAAAAAAATCAACAAGCCTTAAACTATCAACATGCTGACTTTCTGATTACTTGCTAAGAAACCCCAAAAGACAAACTACAGACACGTTCTTAAAATATTTCCTCAAGAACATGGGGCATATTATTCTTGTCACATCCTGACTGCCAGGAGGAGCTACATCCCTCTCCCCAAGTGGAACTGCCAGGAATGAAAGCTAAGAAGACCCATTGTCTGCCTGTGGAACTCGGCGCAGTCACTGCTTGGTATTCCTGGGTCCGTGAGTACAGGCTCGGTTTCCTTGTTTCTTTTTTTAACAACGTGCATGTGCATGTATTGTTTGCCAACTCTTAGGATCCCTTTCCCTTGCATCTCGGCCTGAGCACTTGTTTATTGTGCACACTAAAAAGTATGGTCTGTTGAAGAGAAACAAGGCAATTTCTAAAAGCAAAGTCAGGCTGGAACAGTCTGTGTTCAAAACATAGAGCTTTTTGATCTTTTTGTCTTACTTGTCTGTTTTTTTAAATTTATTTTTAATTTCAGTGGGTTTTTAGGGAGCAGGTGGTGTTTGGTTACATGAATAACTTATCTAGGGGTGATTTCCGAGATTTTGGTGCACCCATCACCCGAGCACTGTACCCAACGTGTAGCCTTTCATCCCTCACCCACCTCCTGCCCTTTCCCCCAAGTCCCCAAAGTCCAATATATCATTCTTATGCCTTTGCGTCCTCATAGCTTAGCTCCCACATATGAGTGAGAACATTCAATGATTGGCTTTCCATTCCTGAGTTACTTCACTTGGAATAAGTCTCCAGTTCCATCCAGGTTGCTACAAATGCCATGATTTCATTACTTCTGATGGTTGAGTAGTATTCCATGGTGTATATATATAATATTTTCTTTATCCACTTGTTGGTTGATGGTCATTTGTGCTGGTTCCATATTTTTGAAATTGCAAATTGTGCTGCTATAAACATGCGTGTGCAAGTATTTTTTTCGTATAATGATTTCTTTTCCTCAGGTAGATACTTAGTAGTGGGATTGCTGGATCAAACGGTAGATCTACTTTTAGTTCTTTAAGGAATCTCCACACTGTTTCCCATAGTGGTTCTACTAGTTTACATTTCCACCAACAGTGTAAAAGTGTTCCCTTTTCACCACATAAATGACAACATCTATTATTTTTGGATTTTTTTGTTATGGCCATTCTTGCAGGAGGGAGGTGGCATTGCATTGTGGTTTTGACTTGCAGTTTTCTGATAATTAGTGATATTGGGCATTTTTCCATATGCTTGGTGGCCATTTGTATACCTTCCTTTGAGAATTGTCCAATCATGTCCTTAGCCCACTTTTTGATGGGATTGTTTGTTTTTTTCTTGCTGATTTGTTTGAGTTCCTTATAGATTCTGGATATTAGTCCTTTGTTGGATGTGTAGATTGTGAAGATTTTCTCCCACTCTGTGGGTTGTCTGTTAACTCTGCCAACTCTGCCAATTATTTCTTTTGCTGTGCAGAAGCTTTTCAGTTTAGTTAAATTCAATCTATTTATCTTTGTTTTGTTGCATTTGCTTTTGGGTTCTTGGTCATGAATTCTTTGCCTAAGCCAACGTCAAGGAGGGTTTTTCCGATGTTATCTTCTAGAGTTTTTATGGGTTCAGGTCCTACATTTAAGCCTCTGATCCATCTTGAGTTGATTTTTGTAAAAGGTGAGAGATGAGGATCCAGTCTTATTCTTCTACACGTGGCTTGCCAATTATCCCAGCACCATTTGTTGAATAGGGTGTCCTTTCCCCGCTTTATGTTTTTGCTTGCTTAGTCAAAGATCAGTTGGCTGTAATATTTGGGTTTACTTCTGAGTTCTCTATTCTGTTCCATTGGTCTGTGTGCCTATTTTTATACCAGTACCATGATGTTTTGGTGACTATGACCTTGTAATATAGTTTGAAGTCTGATAATGTGATACCTCCAGATTTGCTCTCTTTTGCTTAGTCTTGTTTTGGTTATGCAGGCTCTGTTTTGGTTCCATATTAATTTTAGTACTGTTTTTTTCTAGTTCTGTGAAGAATGATGGTGGTATTTTGATGATAATTGCATTCAATTTGTAGATTGTTTTTGGCAGTATGGTCATTTTCACAATATTGATTGTACTCATCCATGAGCATGGGACGTGTTTCCATTTGATTGTGTCATCTATGATTTCCTTCAGCAGTGTTTTGAGTTTTCCTTGTAGAGGTCTTTCACGTCCTTGGTTAGATATATTCCTAAGTAATTTTTTTTTTGGCAACTATCATAAAATGGGTTGAGTTCTTGATTTGATTCTCAGTTTGGTTGCTGTTGGCATATAGCAGAGCTACTAATTTGTGTACATTAATTTTGTATCTTGAAACTTTGCTGAAATCATTTATCAGTTGTAGGAGTTTTTGGGGAGTCTTTAGATTTTTCTAGGTATACTATCATATCATCAGCAAACAGTGACAGTTTGACTTCCTCTTTACCAATTTGGATGCCCTTTATTTCTTTCTCTTGTCTGATTGCTCTGGCTAGGACTTCCAGTAATATGTTGAATAGAAGTGGTGAGAGTGGGCATCCTTGTCTTGTTCCAGTTCTCAGGGGAAATGCTTTCAAGTTTTCTCCATTCAGTATTATGTTGGCTGTGGGTTAGTCATAGGTGGCTTTTTTTTCCTTAAGGTGTGTCCCTTCTATGCCGATTTTGCTGGAGGTTTTAATCATACAGGCATGCTGGATTTTGTTGAATGTTTTTTTCTATGTCCATTGAGATAATCATGCGATTTTTGTTTTTAATTCTGTTTATGTGGTATATTACATTTATTGACTTCTGGATGTTAAACTATCCCTGCATCCCTGATATGAAACCCACTTAATCATGCTAAATTATCTTTTTGATATGCTGTTGGATTCAGTTAGCTATTATTTTGTTGAGTGTTTTTGTATCTATGTTCATCAGGGATATTGGTCTGTAGATTTCTTTTTTTGTTATGTCCTTTTCTGGTTTTGGTATTAGGTTGTTAACTGGCTTCATAGAATGATTTAGAGAGGATTCCCTCTTTCTCTAACTTTTGGAATAGTGTCAACAGGATTGGAGCCAATTCTTCTTTGAATGTGTGATAGAATTCAGCTGTGAATCCGTCTGACCCTGGATTTTTTTGTTAGCAATTTTTTTACTACCATTTCAAAGTCACTGCTTGTTATTGGTCTGCTCAGAGTTTCTATGTCTTCCTGTTTTAATCTAGGAGGGCTGTATATTTCCAGGAATTTATCCATCTCCTTTAGGTTTTCTAGTTTATGTGTGTAAAGGTGTTCATGGTAGCCTTGCGTAAAATTTTGTTTTTCTGTGGTATCAGTTCTAATATCTCCCATTTTGTTTCTAATTGAGCTTATTTGGACCTTCTCTCTTCTTTTCTTTGTTAATCTTGCTAATGATCTATCAATTTTATTTATCTTTCAAAGAAACAGTTTTTTGTTTCATTTATCTTTTGTATTGTTTTTGTTGTTTCAATTTCATTTAGTTCTGCTCTGATCTTGGTTATTTCTTTTCTTCTGCTGAGTTTGGGTTTGGATTGTTCTTGTTTCTCCAGTTCTGTGAGGTGTGACCTTAGATTGTCTATTTGTGCTCTTTTGGACTTTTTGATGTAGGCATTTAATGCTATGAACTTTCCTCTTAGCACCACTTTTGCTGTATCCCAGAGGTTTTATAGGTTGTGTCACTATTATGGTTCAGTTCAAACATTTTTTAAATTTTTATCTTGATTTCCTTGTTGACCCAATGATCATTCAGGAGCAGGTTATTTAATTTCCATCTATTTGAATGGTTTTGAGGGTTCCTTTTGGAGTTGATATCCAATTTATTCCTCTGTGGTCTGAGAGAGTACTTGATACAATTTTGGTTTTCTTAAATTTATTGAGACTTGTTTTGTGCCCTATTATGTGGTCTATCTTGGAGAATGTTCCATGTGCTGATGAATAGAATGTATATTCTGCAGTTGTTGGATAGAATGTTCTATAAATATCTGTTAAGCCCATTTGCTCTAAGGTATAGTTTAAGTCCATTGTTTTTTTGTTGACTTTCTTTCTTGATGACCTGTCTAGTGCTGTCAGTGGAGTATTAAAGTCCCCCACTATTATTATGTTGCCATCTATCTCATTTCTTAGCTTGAGTAGTAATTGTTTTATAAATTTGGGATCTCCAGTGATAGGTTCATATATATTTAGAATTGTGATTATTATCCTGTTGAACTAGTCCTTTTATCACTATATAATGCCCCCCTTTGTCTTTTTTAACTGCTGCTGCTTTAAAGTTTGTTTAGTCTGATATAAGAATAGCTACTCCTGGGATCTGGTTCCAAGATGGCTGAATAGGAAGAGCTCCAGTCTATAGCTCCCAGCATGAGCAATGCAGAAGATGGGTGATTTCTGCATTTCCAACTGAGGTACTGGGTTCATCTCACTGGGGCAGTATCTGGAAAATCGGGACACTCCCACCCTAATACTGCACTTTTCCAACTGTCTTAGCAAACGGCACACCAGGACATTATATCCCATGCCTGGCTTGAAGGGTCCCACACCCACAGAGCCTTGCTCACTGCCAGCACAGCAGTCCAAGATCAAACTGCAAGGTGGCAGCAAGGCTCGGGGAGGGGCATCCACCATTACTGAGGCTTGAGTAGGTAAACAAAGCAGCCTGGAAGCTCAAACTGGGTGGAGCACCCTATAGCTCAAGGAGGCCTGCCTGCCTCTGTAGGCTCCACCTCTGGGAGTAGAGCATAGCTGAACAAAAGGCAGCAGAAACTTCTGCAGACTTAAAAGTCTCTGTCTGACAGCTTTTAAGAGAGTAGTGGTTCTCCCAGCATGGAGTTTGAGATCTGAGAACGGACAGACTGCCTCCTCAAGTGGGTCCTTGACCCCCAAGTAACCTAACTGGGAGACACCTCCCAGTAGGGGCTGACTGACACCTCATACAGCTGGGTGCCCCTCTGAGATGAAGCTTCCAGAGGAAGGATCAGGCGGCATTTGCTGTTCTGCAATATTTTCTGTTCTACAGCCTTCACTGGTGATACCCAGGCAAACAGGGTCTGGAGTGGACTGCCAGCAAACTCCAAAAGACTTGCAGCTGAGGGTCCCGACTGTTAGAAGGAAAACTAACAAACATAAAGGACATCCACACAAAGACCCCATCTCTAGGTCACCACCATCAAAGACCAAAGGTAGATAAAACCACAAAGATGGGAGAAACCTGAGCAGAAAAGCTTAAAATTCCAAAAATCAGAGCACCTCTTCTCCTCCAAAGGAATGCAGCTCCTCGCCAGCAATGGGACAAAGCTGGATGGAGAATGATTTTGACGAGTTGAAAGAAGTAGGCCTCAGAAGATCAGTAATAACAAACTTCTCCCAGCTAAAGGAGGATATTCGGACCCATTGCAAAGAAGCTAAAAACCTTGAAAAAAGATTAGACAAATGGCTAACTAGAAGAAACAGCATAGAGAAGACCTTAAATGACCTGATAGAGCTGAAAACCATGGCACGAGAACTACGTGGCACATGCACAAGCTTCAGTAGCCAATTCAATCAAGCAGAAGAAAGGGTATCAGTGATTGAAGGTCAAATGGATAAAATGAAGCAAGAAGAGAAGTTTAGAGAAAAACAAGTAAAAAGAAATGAACAAAGCCTCCAAGAAATATGGGACTATATAAAAAGACCAAATCTACATCTGATTGGTGTACGTGAAAGTGACAGAGAGAATGGAACCAAGTTGGAAAACACTCTGCAGGATATTATCCAGGAGAACTTCCCCAACACAGCAAGGCAGGCCAACATTCAAATTCAGGAAATACAGAAAACGCCACAAAGATACTCCTTGAGAAGAGCAACTCCAAGACACATAATTGTCAGATACACCAAAGTTGAAATGAAGGAAAAAATATTAAGGGCAGCCAGAGAGAAAGGTCGGGTTATCCACAAAGGGAAGCCCATCAGACTAACAGCGGATCTCTCGGCAGAAACTCTACAAGCCAGAAGAGAGTGGGGGCCAATATTCAACATTCTTAAAGAAAGAATTTTCAACCCAGAATTTCATATTCAGCCAAACTAAGCTTCATAAGTGAAGGAGAAATAAAATCCTTTACAAACAAGCAAATGCTGAGAAATTTTGTCACCATCAGGTCTGCCTTACAAGACTTCTTGAAGGAAGCACTAGGAAAAACCGGTATCAACCACGGCAAAAACATGCCAAATTGTAAAGACCATTGAGGCTAGGAAGAAACTGCATCAACTAATGAGCAAAATAACCAGCTAACATCATAATGAAGGATCAAATTCACACATAAAAATATTAACTTTAAATGTAAATGGGCTAAATGCTCCAATTAAAAGACAGACTGGAAAATTGGATGGAGTCAACACCCATCAGTGTGCTATATTCAGGAGACCCATCTCACCTGCAAAGACACACATAGACTCAAAATAAAGGGATGGAGGATGATCTACCAAGAACATGGAAAAAAAAAAAAGCAGGGGTTACAATCCTAGTCTCTGATAAAACAGACTTTAAACCAACAAAGATCAAAAGAGACAAAGAAGGCCATTACTTAATGGTAAAGGGATCAATTCAACAAGAAGAGCTAACTATCCTAAATATATATGCACCCAATACAGGAGCATCCAGATTCATAAAGCAAGTCCTTAGAGACCTACAAAGAGACTTAGACTCCCACACAATAATAATGGGAGACTTTAACACCCCACTGTCAACATTAGACAGATCAACAAGACAGAAAGTTAACAAGGATATCCAGGACTTGAACTCAGCTCTGCACCAAGCAGACCTCATACACATCTACAGAACTTTCCACCCTAAATCAACAGAATATACATTCTTCTCAGCACCACATCACACTTATTCCAAAATTGACCACATAGTTGGAAGTAAAGCACTCGTCAGCAAATGTAAAAGAATAGAAACTATAACAAACCGCCTCTCAGACCACAGTGCAATCAAACTAGAACTCAGGAATAAGAAACTCACTCAAAACCGCTCAACTACATGGAAACTGAATAACCTGCTCCTGAATGACTACTGGGTACATAACAAAATGAAGGCAGAAAAAAAGATGTTCTTTGAAACCAATGAGAACAAAGACACAACATACCAGAATCTCTGGGACACATTTAAAGCAGTGTGTGGGACTCAGCAGCCAAGATGGCCAAATAGGAACAGCTCCGGTCTACAGCTCCCAGCGTGAGTGACGCAGAAGATGGGTGATTTCTGCATTTCCATCTAAGACACCAGGTTCATCTCACTAGGGAGTGACAGACAGTGGGCACAGGACAGTGGGTGCAGTGCACCGTGTGTAAGCCGAGGCAGGCGGAGGCATTGCCTCACTAGGGAAGCAAAAGGGGTCAGGGAGTTCCCTTTTCTAGTCAAAGAAAGGGGTGACAGAAGACACCTGGAAAATCGGGTCACTCCCACCCTAATACTGTGCTTTTCCGATGGGCTTAAAAAATGGCGCACCAGGAGATTATATCCCACACCTGACTCGGAGGGTCCTATGCCCACGGAGTCTCATTGATTGCTAGCACAGCAGTCTGAGATCAAACTGCAAGGTGGCAGCGAGGCTGGGGGAGGGGCGCCTGCCATTGCCCAGGCTTTCTTAGGTAAACAAAGCAACCGGGAAGCTCAAACTGGGTGGAGCCCATCACAGCTCAAGGAGGCCTGCCTGCCTCTGTAGACTCCACCTCTGGGGGCAGGGCACAGCCAAACAAAAGGCAGCAGAATCCTCTGCAGACTTAAATGTCCCTGTCTGACAGCATTGAAGAGAGTAGTGGTTTTCCCAGCATGCAGCTGGATATCTGAGAACAGACAGACTGCCTCCTCAAGTGGGTCCCTGAACCCTGAGTAGCCTAACTAGGTGGCACCCCCCAGTAGGGGCAGACTGACACCTCACATGGCTGGGTACTCCTCTGAGACAAAACTTACAGAGGAACGATCAGGCAGCAACATCTGCTGTTCCCCAATATCTGCCATTCTGCAGCCTCCGCTGCTCATACCCAAGCAAACAGGGTCTGGAGTGGACCTCTAGCAAACTCCAGCAGACCTGCAGCTGAGGGTCCTGTCTGTTAGAAGGAAAACTAACAAAGAGAAAGGACATCCACGCCAAAAACCCATCTGTACATCACCATCATCAAAGACCAAAAGTAGATAAATCCACAAAGATGGAGAAAAAACAGAGCAGAAAAACTGGAAACTCTAAAAATCAGAGCACCTCTCCTCCTCCAGAGGAATGCAGTTCCTCACAAGCAACAGAACAAAGTTGGATGGAGAATGACTTTGACGAGTTGAGAGAAGAAGGCTTCAGATGATCAAACTACTCTGAGCCACAGGAGGAGCTTCAAACCAAAGGCAAAGAAGTCAAAAACTTTGAAAAAAATTTAGACAAATGTATAACTAGAATAACCAATACAGAGAAGTGCTTAAAGGAGCTGATGGAGCTGAAAGCCAAGGCTCGAGAACTACATGAAGAATGCAGAAGCCTCAGGAGCTGATGCGATCAACTTGAAGAAAGGGTATCAGTGATGGAAGATGAAATGAATGAAATGAAGTGAGAAGGGAAGTTTAGAGAAAAAAGAATAAAAAGAAATGAACAAAGCCTCCAAGAAATATGGGACTACGTGAAAAGACCAAATCTACGTCTGATTGGTGTACCTGAAAGTGACAGGGAAAACGGAACCAAGTTGGAAAACACTCTGCAGGATATTATCCAGCAGAACTTCCCCAATTTAGCAAGGTAGGCCAACATTCAGATTCAGGAAATACAGAGAATGCCACAAAGATACTCCTCAAGAAGAGCAACTCCAAGACACATAACTGTCAGATTCACCAAAGTTGAAATGAAGGAAAAAATGTTAAGGGCAGCCAGAGAGAAAGGTCAGGTTACCCACAAAGGGAAGCCCATCAGACGAACAGCAGATCTCTTGGCGGAAACTCTACAAGCCATAAGAGAGTGGGGGCCAATATTCAACATTCTTAAAGAAAAGAATTTTCAAACCAGAATTTCATCTCCCACCAAACTAAGCTTCATAAGTGAAGGAGAAATAAAATACTTTACAGACAAGCAAATGCTGAGAGATTTTGTCACCACCAGGCCTGCCCTAAAAGACCTCCTGAAGGAAGCACTAAACATGGAAAGGAACAACTGGTACCAGCCACTGCAAAATCATGGCAAATTGTAAAGACCATCGAGGCTACAAAGAAGCTGCATCAACTAATGAGCAAAATAACCAGCTAACATCATAATGGCAGGATCACATTCACATATAACAATATTAACTTTAAATGTAAATGGACTAAATGCTCTAATTAAAAGACACAGACTGGCAAATTGGATAAAGAGTCAAGACCCATCAGTGTGCTGTATTCAGGAAACCCATATCATGTGCAGAGACACACATAGCCTCAAAATAAAAGGATGGAGGAAGATCTACCAAGCACATGGAAAACAAAAAAAAGGCAATTGTTGCAATCCTAGTCTCTGATAAAACAGACTTTAAACCAACAAAGATCAAAAGAGACAAAGAAGGCCATTACATAATGGTAAAGGGATCAATTCAACAAGAAGAGCAAACTATCCTAAATATATATGCACCCAATACAGAAGCACCCAGATTCATAAAGCAAGTCCTGAGTGACCTACAAAGAGTCTTAGACTCCCACACAATAATAATGGGAGACTTTAATACCCAACTGTCAACATTAGACAGATCAACAAGACCAAAAGTTAACAAGGACACCCAGGAATTGAACTCAGCTCTGCACCAAGCAGACCTAATAGATATCTACAGAACTCTCCACCCCAAATCAACAGAATATACATTATTTTCAGCACCACACTACACCTATTCCAAAATTGACCACATAGTTAGAAGTAAAGCTCTCCTCAGCAAATGTAAAAGAACACAAATTATAACAAACTGTCTCTCAGACCACAGTGCAATCAAACAGAACTCAGGATTAAGAAACTGACTCAAAACAGATCAACTACCTGGAAACAGAACAACCTGCTCCTGAGTGACTACTGGGTACATAACGATATGAAGGCAGAAATAAAGATATTCTTTGAAACCAATGAGAACAAAGACACAACATACCAGAATCTCTGGGACACATTCAAAGCAGAGTGTAGAGGGAAATTTATAGCACTAAATGCCCACAAGAGAAAGCAGGAAAGATCCAAAATTGACACCCTAACATCACAATTAAAAGAACTAGGAAAGCAAGAGCAAACACATGCAAAAGCTAGCAGAAGGCAAGAAATAACTAAAATCAAAGCAGAACTGAAGGAAATAGAGACACAAAAAACCCTTCAAAAAATTAATGAATCCAGGAGCTGGTTTTTTGAAAGGATCAACAAAATTGATAGACCACTAGCAAGACTAATAAAGAAGAAAAGAGAGAAGAGTCAAATAGATGCAACAAAAAATGATAAAGGGGATACCACCACCAATCCCGCAGAAATACAAACTACCATCAGAGAATACTACAAACACCTCTATGCAAACAAACTAGAAAATCTACAAGAAATGGATAAATTCCTCGACACATACACCCTCACAAGACTAAACCAGGAAGAAGTTGAATCTCTGAATAGACCAATAACAGGAGCTGAAATTGTGGCAATAATCAATAACTTACCAACCAAAAAGAGTCCAGGACCAGATGGCTTCGCAGCCGAATTCTACCAGAGGTACAAGGAGGAACTGGTACCATTCTTTCTGAAACTATTCCAATCAACAGAAAAAGAGGGAATCCTCCCTAACTCATTTTATGAGGCCAGCATCATCCTGATACCAAAGCCTGGCAGAGACACAACCAAAAAAGAGACTTTTAGACCAATATCCTTGATGAACATTGATGCAAAAATCCTCAATAAAATACTGGCAAACCGAATCCAGCAGCACATCAAAAAGCTTATCCACCATGATCAAGAGGGCTTCATCCCTGTGATGCAAGGCTGGTTCAATATACAGAAATCAATAAATGTAATCCAGCATATAAACAGAACCAAAGACAAAAACCACATGATTATCTCAATAGATGCAGAAAAGGCCTTTGACAAAATTCAACAACCTTTCATGCTAAAAACTCTCATTAAATTAGGTATTGATGGGACGTATCTCAAAATAATAAGAGCTATCTATGACAAACCCACAGCCAATATCATACTGAATGGGCAAAAGCTGGAAGCGTTCCCTTTGAGAACTGGCACAAGACAGGGATGCCCTCTCTCACCACTCTTATTCAACAAATTATTGGAAGTTCTGGCTAGGGCAATTAGGCAGGAGAAAGAAATAAAGGGTATTCAATTAGGAAAAGAGGGAGTCAAATTGTCCCTGTTTGCAGATGACACGATAGTATATTTAGAAAACCCCATCATCTCAGCCCAAAATCTCCTTAAGCTGATAAGCAACTTCAGCAAAGTCTCAGGATACAAAATCAATGTACAAAAATCACAAGCATTCTTATACACCAATAACAGACAAACAGCCAAATCATGAGTGAAGTCCCATCACAATTGCTTCAAACAGAATAAAATACCTAGGAATCCAACTTACAAGGGATGTGAAGGACCTCTTCAAGGAGAACAACAAACCACTGCTCAAAGAAATAAAAGAGGATACAAACAAATGGAAGAACATTTCACGCTCATGGGTAGGAAGAATCAATATCATGAAAATGGCCATGCTGTCCAAGGTAATTTATAGATTCAATGCCATCCCCGTCAAGCTACCAATGACTTTCTTCACAGAACTGGAAAAAACTACTTTAAAGTTCATATGGAACCAAAAAAGAGCCCACATCGCCAAGTCAATCCTGAGCCAAAGAACAAAGCTGGAGGTATCACACTACCTGACTTCAAACTATACTACAAGACTACACTAACCAAAACAGCATGGTACTGGTACCAAAACAGAGATATAGATCAATGGAACAGAACAGAGCCCTCAGAAATAACACCGCATATCTACAACTATCTGATCTTTGACAAACCTGAGAAAAACAAGCAATGGGGAAAGGATTCCCTGTTTAATAAATGGTGCTGGGAAAACTGGCTAGCCATATGTAGAAAGCTGAAACTGGATCCCTTTCTTACACCTTATACAAAAATTAATTCAAGATGGATTAAAGACTTAAACCATAAAAGCCCTTAAACCATAAAAGCCCTAGAAGAACACCTAGGCAATACCATTCAGGACACAGGCATGGGCAAGGACTTCATGTCTAAAACACCAAAAGCAATGGCAACAAAAGCCAAAATTGACAAGTGGGATCTAATTAAACTAAAGAGCTTCTGCACAGCAAAAGACACTACCATCAGAGTGAACAGGCAACCTACAAAATGGAAGAAAACTTTTGCAACCTACTTATCTGACAAAGGACTAATATCCAGAATCCACAATGAAGTCAAACAAATTTACAAGAAAAAAACAAACAACCCCATCAAAAAGTGGGCAAAGGACATGAATACACACTTCTCAAAAGAAGACATTTATGCAGCCAAAAAACACATGAAAAAATGCTCACCATCACTGGCCATTAGAGAAATGCAAATCAAAACCACAATGAGATAACATCTCACACCAGTTAGAATGGCAATCATTAAAAAGTCAGGAAACAACAGGTGCTGGAGAGGATGTGGAGAAATAGGAACACTTTTACACTGTTGTTGGGACTGTAAACTAGTTCAACCATTGTTGAAGTCAGCGTGGCGATTCCTCAGGGATCTAGAACTAGAAATACCATTTGACCCAGCCATCCCATTACTGGGTATATACCCAAAGGACTATAAATCATGCTGCTATAAAGACACATGCACACGTATGTTTATTGCGGCACTATTCACAATAGCAAAGACTTGGAACCAACCCAAATGTCCAACAATGATGATGGACTGGATTAAGAAAATGTGGCACATATACACCATGAAATACTATGCAGCCATGAAAAATGATGAGTTCATGTCCTTTGTAGGGACATGGATGAAATTGGAAATCGTCATTCTCAGTAAACTATTGCAAGGACAAAAAACTAAACACCACATGTTCTCACTCAAAGATGGGAATTGAACAATGAGAACACATGGACACAGGAAGGGGAACATCACACTCTGGGGACTGTTGTGGGGTGGGGGAGGGGGGAGGGATAGCATTGGGAGATATACCTGATGCTAAATGACGAGTTAATGGGTGCAGCACACCAGCATGGCACGTGTATACATATGTAACTTACCTGCACATTGTGCACATGTACCCTAAGACTTAAAGTATAATAATAATAAAATAAAATAAAAAGCAGTGTGTAGAGGGAAATTTATAGCACTAAATGCCCACAAGAGAAAACAGGAAGAACTAAAATTGACACCCTAACATCACAATTAAAAGAACTAGAGAAGCAAGAGCAAACACATTCAAAAGCTAGCAGAAGGTGAGAAATAACTAAGATCAGAGCAGAACTTAAGGAAGGAGGGACACAAAAAACCCTTCAAAAAATCAGTGAATCCAGGAGCTGGTTTTTTTGAAAAGATCAACAAAACTGATGGACCACTAGCAATACTAATAAAGAAGAAAAGAGAGAAGAATCACATAGATGCAATAAAAAATGATAAAGGGGATATCACCACCAATCCCACAGAAATACAAACTACCTTCAGAGAATACTATAAACACCTCTATGCAAATAAACTAGAAAATCTAGAAGAAATGGATAAATTCCTGGACATATACACCCTCCCAAGACTAAACCAGGGAGAAGTTGAATCCCTGAATAGACCAATAACAGGCTCTGAAATTGAGGCAATAATTAATAGCCTACCAACCAAAAAAAGTCCAGGACCAGATGGATTCACAGCCGAATTCTACCAGAGGTACAAGGAGGAACTGGTACGATTCCTTCTGAAACTATTCCAGTCAATGGAAAAAGAGGGAATCCTCCATAACTCATTTTATGAGGCCAGCATCATCCTGATATCAAAGCCTGGCAGAGACACAACAAAAAAAGAGAATTTTAGACCAGTATCCCTGATGAACATTGATGCGAAAATCCTCAATAAAATACTGGCAAACCAAATCCAGCAGCATATCAAAAAGCTTATCCACCATGATCAAGTTGGCTTCATCCTTGGGATGCAAGGCTGGTTTTACATACACAAATCAATAAATGTAATCCATCATATAAACAGAACCAAAGACAAAAACCATATGATTCTCAATAGATGCAGAAAAGGCCTTTGACAAAATTCAACAACGCTTCATGCTAAAAATTCTCAATAAACTAGGTATTAATGGGACATATCTCAAAATAATAAGAGCTATCTATGAAAAACCCACAGCCAATGTCATACTGAATGGGCAAAAACTGGAAGCGTTCCCTTTGAAAACTGGCACGAGACAGGGATACCCTCTCTCACCACTCCTATTCAACATAGTGTTGGAAGTTCTGGCCAGGGCAATCAGGCAGGAGAAAGAAATAAAGGGTATTCAATTAGGAAAAGAGGAAGTCAAATTGTCCCTGTTTGCAGATGACATGATTGTATATTTAGAAAATCCCATCATCTCAGCCCAAAATCTCCTTAAGCTGATAAGCAACTTCAGCAAAGTCTCAGGATACAAAATCAATGTGCAAAAATCACAAGCATTCCTATACACCAATAACAAACAGAGAGCCAAATCATGAGTGAACTCCCATTCACAATTGCTTCAAACAGAATAAAATACCTAGGAATGCAACTTACAAAGGATGTGAAAGACCTTTTCAAGGAGAACTACAAACCATTGCTCAAAGAAAAAAGAGGACAGAAACAAATGGAAGAACATTCCATGCTCATGGATAGGAAGAATCAATATCATGAAAATGGCCATACTGCCCAAGGTAATTTATAGATTCAATGCCATCCCCATCAAGCTACCAATGACTTTCTTCACAGAATTGGGAAAAAACTACTTTAAAGTTCATATGGAACCAAAAAAGAGCCTGCATTGCCAAGACAATCATAAGCCAAAAGAACAAAGCTGGAGGCATCACACTACCTGACTTCAAACTATACTACAAGGCTACACTAACCAAAACAGCATGGTGCTGGTACCAAAACAGAGATATAGACCAATGGAACAGAACAGAGCCCTCAGAAATGATACCACACATCTACAACCATCTGATCTTTGACAAACCTGACAAAAACAAGAAATGCGGAAAGGATTCCCTATTTAATAAATGGTGCTGGGAAAACTGGCTAGCCATATGTAGAAAGCTGAAACTGGATCCCTTCCTTACACCTTATACAAAAATTAATTCAAGATGGATTAAATACTCACATGTTAGACCTAAAACCGTAAAAACCCTAGAGGAAAACCTAAGCAATTCTTCAGGACATAGGCATGAGCAAGGACTTCATGACTAAAACACAAAAAGCAATGGCAACAAAAGCCAAAATTGACAAATGGGATCTAATTAAACTAAAGAACTTCTGCACAGCAAAAGAAACTATCATCAGAGTGCACAGGCAACCTACAGAATGTGAGAAAATTTTTGCAATCTACCCATCTGACAAAGGGCTAATATCCAGAATCTACAAAGAACTTAAACAAGCTTACAAGAAAAAATCAAACAACCCCATTAAAAAGTGGGCAAAGGATATGAACAGACACTTCTCAGAAGAAGACATTTATGCAGCCAACAGACACATGAAAAAATGCTCATCATCACTGGTTATCAGAGAAATGCAAATCAAAACCGCAATGAGATACCATCTCACACCAGTTAGAATGGCGATCATTAAAAAGTCAGGAAGCAACAGGTGCTGGAGAAGATGTGGAGAAATAGGAATGCTTTTACACTATTGATGGGACTGTAAACTAGTTCAACCATTGTAGAAGACAATGTGGTGATTCCTCAAGGATCTAGAACTAGAAATACCATTTGACCCAGCCATCCCATTACTGGATATACACCCAAAGATTATAACTCTTGCTGCTATAAAGACACATGCACACATTTGTTTATTGTGGCACTATTCACAACAGTAAAGTCTTGGAACCAACCCAAATGTCATTCAATAATAGACTGGATTAAGAAAATGTGTCACATATACACTATGGAATACTGTGCAGCCATAAAACATGATGAGTTCATGTCCTTTGTAGGGAAATGGATGAAGCTGGAAACCATCATTCTAAGCAAACTCTCACAAGGACAGAAAACCAAACACCACATGTTCTCACTCATTGGTGGAAATTGAAAAATGAGAACACTTGGACACAGGTTGGGGACATCACACGCCAGGACCTGTCATGGAGATTGGGGAGGGGGGAGGAATAACATTCAGAGAAATACCTAATCTAAATGACAAGTTAATGGGTGCAGCACACCAACATGGCACATGTATACATATGTAACAAACCTGCACTTCGTGCACATGTACCCTAGAACTTAAAGTATAAAAAAACACACACACAAGAATAGCTACTCCTGCTCCCCTTTGGTGTCCATTTGCATGGGGTATCTTTTTCTACCTCTTTACCTTGTTTACATGAGTCCTTATGTGTTAGGTGAATCTCCTGAAGACAGCAGAAACTTGCTTGGTTATTTCTTGTCCATTCTGCCATTCTGTATTTTTTAAGTGGTGTAGTTAGGCCATTTATATTCAATATTAATATTGAGATGTCAGGTACTATTCTATTCATCATGCTATTTGTTGCCTGAATACCTTGTTTTTTGTTTTTGGGTTGTTTTTTTTTTTCCATTGTATTATTGTTATGTAGATCCTGTGAGATTTATGCTTTAAGGAGGTTATGTTTTGGTGTATTTTGAGGATTTGTTTCAGGATTTAGAGCTCCTTTTAGCAGTTCTTGTAGTGTTTGCTTGCTGGTGGCAAATTCTGTCAGCATTTGTTTGTCTGGAAAAGACTGTATCTTTCCCTCATTTATGAAGATTAGTTTCACTAGTTACAAAATTCTTGGCTGATAATTGTTTTGTTCAAGGGGGCTAACAATGGGGACCCCAATCCCTTCTAGCTTGTAGGATTTCTGCTGAGAAATCTGTTGTTAATCTGATAGGCTTTCCTTCGTAGGTTACCTGATGCTTTTGCTTCACAGCTCTTAAGGTTCCTACCTTCATATTGACGTTAGATAACCTGATGACTATGTGACTAGGTGATGATCTTCTTGTGATGAATTTCCCAGGTGTTCTTTGAGCTTCTTCTATTTAGATGTCTAGATCTCTAGCAAGGCTGGGGATGTTTTCCTTGATTATTCCATCAGATATGTTTTCCAAACTTTTAGATTTCTCTTCTTTCTCAGGAACACCAATTATTCTTAGGTTTGGATTTTTAACATAGTCCCAAGTCTTGGAGGCTTCTTTCTTCTTTTCATTCTGTTTTCTTTGTCTTTGACTGGTCGGGTTAATTTGAAAGCTTTGTCTTCAAGCTCTGAAGTTCTTTCATCTGCTTGTCTGATTCCACAGCTGAGACTTTCCAGTGCATTTGCATTTGTCTAAATGTGTCCTTGATTTCCGGAAGTTGTAATTGTTTCTTATTTATGCTGTCTACTTCACCAAAGATCTTTCCTTTCATGTCCTGTATCATGTTTTTTTTTTATTTCTTTAGGTTGGATTTCACCTTTCTCTGGTGCCTCCTTGATTAGCTTAATAATCAACCTTCTGAATTCTTTTTCTGGCAATTCAAATTTTGTCTTGATTTAGACCCATTGCTCGTGAGCTGCTGTGATCTTTTGGGGGTGTTAAAGAACCTTGTTTTTTCATATTACGAGAGTTGTTTTTCTGGTTCCTTCTCATTTGGGAAGACTATGTCAGAGGGAAGATCCAGGACTCAAGGGCTGCTGTTCAGATTCTTTTGTCCCACAGGGTGCTCCCTTGATGTGGTGTTCTCCCTCTTCCCCTAGGAATGGGGGTTCCTGAGAGCCAAGCTGTAGTGATTGTTTTTCCTCTTCTGGGTCTAGCCACCCAGTGGAGCTACCAAGCTCCCGGCTGGTACTGGGGAGTGTCTGCAAAGAGTCCTGTGATGTGATCTGTCTTCAGATCTTTCAGCCATGGATAGCAGCACCTGTTCCAGTGCAGGTAGCAGGGGAGTGAAGTGGACTCTGTGAGGGTCCTAGGTTGTATTTTTGTTCAGTGTACTGGTTTTGTGTTGGTTGGCCTCCAGCCAGGAGGTGGTGCTTTCAAGAGCACATCAGCTATGGTAATACAGGGAGGATGCAGACTTGCCCTAGGGCCACCTGTTTGTATTCAGGCTTCTCTGGTGGTGGGCAGGGCTATAGAACTCCCAAGAGATTATGACCTTTGTCTTCCGCTGCCAGGGTAGGTAGAGAAAGACCATCAGGTAAGGGCAGGGATAGTCTTGTCTGAGCTCAGACTTTCCTTGGGCAGGGCTTGCTGTGGCTGTTGTGGGGGATGGGGGTGTGGTTCCCAGGCCAATGGAGTTAGATTCTCAGGGAATTATGGCTGCCTCTGCGGAGTCATACAGGTTGCCAGGGAAGTGGGAGAAGACCAGCATCAGAGGCCTCACCCTGCTCCCATGCAGCCGACAGTCCTAAAGGCTGCTCTCATTCCCACTGTGCTTCCCCAGTAGCATCGAGTTTATTTCCAGGCAGCCAATGCCAAGGGCTCAGAATTTGCCCCAGACCATGAGCTTCCCTGCTGAGAAAGCAAGCCTACTCATAGTTTTTCAGTGTCTCAGGAAGCCTGCAGCAGTGATCCAGTTCTTTAGATTCTCTCGGCATTCCTGGTATGTTTCTGTAGTAGTTCCTGGAGGAAAAGTTCATGATGTGAATCTCCACATGCTGCCCTGTCTATCTGAGCAGGAGCTGCAAGCTAGTCCTGCCTCCTATCTGTCACCTTCTGCTATCTCCTCTTACTTGCCTGCTTTGGAGGAGCTTGTAAATGCCATGTCTGTCCAGTTTTGCTTTGCAAAGGGAGATTCCTTAACACCTACCCACTTTCCCAGAGACTCCCACATCTGAGCAATACTGCCAAAACAAGCTTTGGCTCCTTCTTTAGACAAACCCTTTACCTTGAAAGACTGATTCTCATAGACAGTCAATAAACTATTTTCTTTCTTCTACAATGAAATAATTTAGTTTCAAATTCTTAGAAAAATCAAGTCAGAATCATGGGCTCCTACAGTCTCTGCAAGATGTTTCATCCACATATTTCTTGCCTTTGGTTGATTTTTAAAAAATCAATAGATCTTTTCTGGCCAAAACAATTCCTTTCACACTTCTATCTTAGTAAGAAATTATTTAAATTCTTCATCATTCTCCAAGTAGAGTTTTTTTTTTTTTATGAAGTATTTATTGATCATTCTTGGGTGTTTCTCGGAGAGGGGGATATGGCAGGGTCATAGGATAATAGTGGAGAGAAGGTCAGCAGATAAACACATGAACAAAGGTCTCTGGTTTTCCTAGGCAGAGGTCCCTGCGGCCTTCTGCAGTGTTTGTGTCCCTGGGTACTTGAGATTAGGGAGTGGTGATGACTCTTAATGAGCATGCTGCCTTCAAGCATCTGTTTAACAAAGCACATCTTGCACCACCCTTAATCCATTTAACCCTGAGTTGACACAGCACATGTTTCAGAGAGCACGGGGCTGGGGGAAAGGCCATAGATCAACAGCATCCCAAGGCAGAAGAATTTCTCCTAGTCAGAACAAAATGGAGTCTCCTGTGCCCACCTCTTTCTACACAGACAAAGCAACAGTCTGATCTCTCCTTCCTTTCCCCACACTTCCCCCGCTTCTTTTCAACAAAACCACCATCATCCTCGTGGCCCGCTCCCGAAGGTCGCTGTCTCTTCAGACCTGTTGGGTACACCTCCCAGACAGGGCAGCCGGGCAGAGGCGCTCCTCACTTCCCAGACGGGGCCACCGGGCAGAGGCGCTTCTCATTTCCCAGATGGGGCGGCCGGGCAGAGACGTTCCTCACCGTCCAGATGGGGTGGCAGCTGGGCAGAGGCGCTCCTCACCTCCCAGACGGGGCGGCTGGGCAGAGGCGCTCCTCACTTCCCAGACGTTGGGCGAATGGGCAGAGGCGCTCCTCACTTCCCAGATGGGGCAGCCGGGCAGAGGCACTTCTCACATCCCAGACGATGGGGGGCCGGGCAGAGACGTTCCTCACTTCCTATACGGGATGGCGGCCAGGCAGAGGCGCTCCTCACTTCCCAGATGGGGCAGCTGGGCAGAGGGGCTCCTCACCTCCCAGACGATGGGCAGCCAGGCAGAGACGCTCCTCACTTCCTAGACGGGGTGGCGGCGGGGCAGAGGCTGTAATCTTAGCACTTTAAGAGGCCAAGGCAGGAGGCTGGTAGGTGGAGGTTGTAGCGAACCGAGATCATGCCACTGCACTCCAGCCTGAGCATCATTGAGCATTGAGTGAGCGAGACTCCATCTGCAATCCCAGCACCTCGGGAGGCTGAGGCAGGCAGATCACTGGAGGCCAGGAGCTGGAGACCAGCCCAGTCAACACGGCAAAACCCCATCTCCACCAAAAATACAAAAACCATTCAGGTGTGGTGGCGCGCGCCTGCAATCCCAGGCACTCGGCAGGCCGAGGCAGGAGAGTCACAGGAGCCTGAGGCAGGGAGGTTGCAGTGAGCCGAGATCACGGCAGTACAGTTCAGCTTCGGCAACAGAGGGAGACCGAAAAAAGAAGGAGAGGGAGACCGAAGAAAGGGGAGAGGGAGAGGGAGAGGGAGAGGGAGAGGGAGAGGGAGAGGGAGAGGGAGCTCTCCAAGTAGAGTTTTAAGTTGAGATTGAGCTGCAGAATTAAAGATGAAATTCCTTACCCACTTTCACTGGGCAGCCAATCTCACAGAGAGTCAGAGAACCAGCAAGTCAGACAAACCCCTAGATTTCCTGGGACCTGCACTCTGAGGTCACCAGCCTCTACAGAACAGGGGCTATGGACACTAAGGTGATGAGAGCCCTACCATCCCCAACTTAGGTTGTGCACCCACTCCGCATCTACTCCCATCACAATAGGGACTTACTGAGATGAGAAAGGGATAATCTAATGCAGGAGTGGATCCATGGAGCCCTCATCATTTATCTTTGTTTTCAGTGTTTAAAATTACACACACAGGCCGGGCACAGTGGCTCACACCTGTAATCCCAGCACTTTGGGAGGCCGAGGCAGGCGGATCACGAGGTTAGGAGATCGAGACCATCCTGGCTAACACGGTGAAACCCCATCTCTACTAAAAATACAAAAAATTAGCCTGGCATGGTGGCACGCACCTGTAGTCCCAACTACTTGGGAGGCTGAGGCAGGAGAATGGCATGAACCTGGGAGGCAGAGGTTGCAGTGAGCAGAGATCACACCACTTTACTCCAGCCTGGGCAACAGAGCGAGACTCCATCTCAGGAAAAAAAAAAAAAAAAAAATCACACACACAAATACACACACATACGTGATGTTTACTCTGTGGCCAAACAAATAGAGCTGTGACTCAGGTTTCATATTTAAACAGCTGATGTTGGGTACTATCGCATTTCATGGTTAACCATGTTTTGTAGAGTTGCCAATTGTTTTCCCCCTTCTGAGACAACAGGACACTAATTTGGTGTGGCACATGGGTTGGGCATGGAGTGTGGAAGGATGCCTCTTCCTCACTGCTACATTAATATAAACACCTTTTAACGCTGTCAGTGAAATGGTTTATATCTATGAAGAGACCACATTGCTGAATAGCATAAAGGTCAGAGTCTTCATTTCCCTTACAAGAGCCTGTCAGAGAAAGAGACAAGAATGGTATTGCCTATCAATGCTAGGGTTTTGGTGCAGAGGCTACTGTTGCATAAAATGTATATTATGTATAAAGATTTCAATTTCTAGACTGTTTTTAAACTGTCATTTGCTCTTCATCATAAAAGACAGTAACTATCTGGGTGATTATTATAAGCAGAGCTCTAGTCCTTACCTCACTTTCCCAGTTACTAACTGTGCTCTTCCAGAAAGCCAGAAAGGGACTGTGCCTCACTTATCTCATGCTTGCAGCAGCCTACAGAGAGCCCAGCATGGCTGGGACAGATGTTCTCTGTTTGCCCTCCAAATCTGCTCTCCACCCTTCTCCACCCTTTTGCACCCTGCTCCGCATCATGAGGGTGTCCTTTTCTTCAGCTTCTGATTTGATTTTGCCAATGGAAAGTACCAGCAGGAGATTGAAGGGACTGAGGAAGGAGAGATCAGAGCCACTTTCTGCCAGACTTTGGTTTGGCAGTGGCCACACTCCCCTGCTGAAGGCCACAATGATCAGCAAGCAGCCTCTCCTTCACCTGAAGCTCTCACTCAACCTCCCTGGGAATCATATCTTTCCTTTCCCCTCAAGCCTAGGGTATAAAGACCCCTTCTCTCTGTGTGCCTCTTCATCCTTTGTCAATGTCCTTTCATCACGCCCTGCTTTTATAGATACTCTCCATTCAACTCTGTTCATTCACCCCTTTAGACAAATGCTCTTTCATGTGTTTTATGATAGGACCCTAATCAATGAGGATGCTGGTAAAGATTTATGACAATGCATAGAATTTTTTTCAACATGATATAATTCAGGAAAACACCTAAGTGACAACTCAGAGATGAAAGCTGTCAAAGTCTTTTCAGGAGCATGACTCTTGAAAAGCAGACTTCACCTTGAATCCCAGCTCTGCAATTTGCTAGCTTGTGATAGCTTGTAGGATAAGGCATCCATGAGTCCCCTAACCCCATCCCAGATGGTTACTCTTCGCCAAGCAAACAATATTAGTCACTCACCCTGCAGTATTAGAGAAACTCCTTGAGGCTAGAAGACTCTACAGTCAGTCCTGGATTCTGGTAATTCCCATTTTTACACACACACACACACACGTACACATATTCACACATATATCCCCTCTTACAATACATACACTCACACACATAAACACATATACACATTCACATATATTCACTCATACACACTTTCACACTGTTCCTCCAAGATATCTCAAGAAGATGCTATCAAGAGGGATTTCCAGCCTCAGCTAACTATTACACTCAAACACACCCCTGCTTACACTCATGATCTTCCCCAGCCTCAAGGGTTGAGAAAGCAAAGGGCACCACCACGTTTCCTGCTGCAATACAAATAATATTTACTTCAGATAATAATCCCACCCAGATGCTGTCTTCATTGAAATTATTTCAAAATACATAAGTTATGAAAGGTTAAATTATTATGTTTTATAATTTCTGTCTTGTTTCATGGAACTAAACTATAACTGTATCCACACAATTTCAAGTAGCTGGACATATTTTTTTTAAACGGTAAATCTTTCTAATATTTTGCAATTCATCTATTGTTCAATCCTATCAGGATTTCACTCTGTCCCTTTATGGTAGGATAAAGTGATATAGTCTCTATGTCACTGCACACTCAGGTCAGGGCAGCTCAGAGAGCATCCTGAAATGAGTACATTTGCCCATCAAGTTACTTGAACTTTAGTGAAAGGAGAGGAAGAGCAATCAGTGCCCAAAGGCAGTTACTCTATTTCTGATCCTGTTTCTCATGGCTACAAAAACTGGGTTTGCATTTGCCTGGCACTTTACAGTTTATAGAATATTAACAAATGCTGGGGAATCTTGGTGTTGGAATTTAACAGTAAGTGTGGATGATTAGAACAGCATCCTGGAAATTGGTAACATGCCCCAATTTACAGTTTTCCCTTGGATTTTCCAACAGCCTTGTGCTTCTTTATTTTCATGTCATATATGAGCATATGGAACAAATTATAAGATGTGCGTGTCTTAGGTTGTATTCCCTAGAAGCGTAGTCTGAGATGGGTGGTGTGTTATGGATTTGCTGAGGGAGTGTTCTCAGGGGAAACCTGCATGGAGTGAGAGAAGCAGCAAAAGTGGGGCGAGATGCCAGGCAAAGGTGTGTGTGCTCAGCTGAAGTCCAGCTGAAGTCAGCCCACAGAGAGCCCTGAGGCATGAAGGACTCCACAGCATTGTTCCACCTTGAGGCAAGGGAGGGAGGTGGCCCATGGCTTCTCTGGACAAGGAGGTTCCCAAAAGCTATGGACAAAGCTCTGGATAAAGGGATAGTTATGACTTGCTAGTGGCCAACACTGAGGGCCATAGGATGAGGGAGGGGGTGCAGTGACGGCTCCAGCCAGCAAAGGGGTTCTGAGTGGGCACCCACAGCATCTACTATGCAGAGTATTTGCAAATTTTGGAGTCATCAAGTTCTTAAATTTTGTCTCTTGCATGTGTGAAGAAATGTCTTGTAGTTGCCAAACTGTGCTTCCAAAGTCCACCAGGAAGCTGGGGCTAGGATAAGCAAGCAGAACTTTAGCCCCTACTCTCATTTCCTTTTTATTTATTTTACACGTTGGATTTCTAGGTAAGATTACAACTGAACAAAGGGTCACCTCATTCTTTAAAAAATGAAAAATACTGATGCACTTTGGAATATAAATGGCCTTGATGGCAGGGTCTTTGTCTATCTTATTCACTGAGAGACCCCAAAGGCTGCAGAACAATGAGCAAAATTCAATCCCTTGATAAATAACTTGAAAAAAAAGAAAATATATTAACCAATTTAATCCTCACAACAACCTTATAAGGAAGACAAAGCAGGTATTTTCTCCCATACTTACATAGGAGAAAACTCAGTTTCAGACACTTGTCCAAGCTCACATAGGTCACTTGTACTGATCTGAGTTAAGTAGCAGTGGTATATTGGAAGTACATATGCCTGGGCATGGGGCTGTGATGTGTTCACATCCCTTCTTCCCACCTGTGTTAAAAGGTGTCCATAAATAAATAAATAGGAGAAATGACTTGGAAAATTTGAGAGCTTCATGCTTTGGACAATCAACAAATCTGAAGTTAACTTGGTGGAAAATTCATATAAAATTCCTCGTTAGACCTGAGGGTACTCTCATAGACCAGTATGTCAGGACAGATGTCATTCCCTTCTCCTCCTTCACTGGGTCTGGAACACAGGTTTTCCAGCCCTAAGTATGATGCCATGCCCTCTTTTACCAGACCCTTTGGTCTGATGGATTTATTTCCTCCCATACTCTTTCCTCTGCCCCCAGATTCCCAAACATTCAAGATTCAGTGAGTGTCCCCAGTGAGGAGAGCTGAGCCAACTACCTATGCCCTTGGACTTGGACAGTTTCTGTTTCCTCTGAGGAGTCAGGCTTCCTCTTTCTGGGGCCACAGAGAAGAAGGAGGAAGAAGAGCCCTGGGGTTAGAGCTTGATCCCAAGCTGAAAACAGGAAATTGATTAAGCAGAGGACTCAGTCTGCAGAGGGGTCAAAACCAGGAGTCAGTTCAGGGAAAGTAACCTTGGTGACCAGACTAGCAAGCTTCAAAGTCATTCCTGTGGAGGCCTGAGCCACCTGTCTCCTCTGTAATACAGAAGGTAATTGGAAGACTACTCACTCGTAAAGCACATGGATGCCCACTTGTTGTGCGACTTCAGAGGAATCCTAAAACTTTCCCAGCCTGAAGCCCCACCAATTACAAGTTCTTTTGGGGTTGGTAACTTTCCTTTAAAAAACCTATTATTGAAAGGGAGAAATAAATAAACAGACAATTACATGGCATTACATTAGCAAAAAGTAGGCTTTCAACCTATGAGGTAAGGCAAATAGGAAAATCAGAACTTTTGTGCTTTGCTCAAGAAAAAGGAAAAGAAAAGAGTGTTTGTCCAATTAGCAATCTCATGTGCTCAAATTTAACATAAAAACAATGATAAGGAGAACAGGAAAATTCTTGAAGCCTTCCATAATTTGAGGTCTTTTACTGTTTACACCACAGAGGAAAAGAAAGCACAACAAACACAAAACCAGACAGTCAGATAAAGCAGCCTGGTCAGTATGACGCCATTTGTCATAATGTCGTATTGCTTCCTTTCTAGCAGCGAGCTGAGACCTACTACATATAGGGATCATGAATGAGATAAGAAAAGAGGCCATTGTGAAATAGTGGTTCAGTAAATGTGTCTCCCAGTTCATCCAGGATGATCATGACTTCAAGTGTTCTGTTAGGGGACACCATACGTGCACTGAATCTGATCAACGCATGTGCTTTCATTTTCAGCTAAGAAAGCAAGTTCATGATAAATAGTCTTGGAAGGGCAATGCTTTTATTTCAAGCAGGAAAACTGCATTTACTCTGCTTGTTATTAGCTGAATAACTTTGTGAAGCTCATTTAAACTCTCTGAGCAACAATTTCCTTATAAGCAAATGGGATAATGAGAGCTGACTAAGAGGGTGGTGAGGAATAAAAAAAAAAGTTAGATAACTTGTCTAAGGCTGCTACTAAAATGTCTGAGACTTTAACAGACCTTCAACAAATGATAGTTTTTATTATCTGAGCATTCAGAGAGCAACCCATAAGCATGTGACACCATCTTTAGGAAAAAGTTTTACTGAGGCGAGTTGTTTACATGCGTGCAGAAAGGCTTAGAGGCAGGTAAGCTGCCTGCACTGTCCCGGGGAAGTTCAGGTGACAAGGCCAGGAGTGCTGGGAAAAGTGAGAAAAGAGGACTCCTTCAGCACATGTTTATGAAACTCCAAATAATGGAAGGAGCTGGCTCTCGATGGCTAGAAGAATCCATCTGGGTGAAGTCCAGAGCGCCATACCCTCCTTCCTCCCCAACCTACACCCTAGGCATCTGTGCCTCCCATTTGAGGGGTACAGAGCCTGTAGGGACCTCAGGTAAAGGCCAGGTGCATTAGAGGATAGAAGAAGAAGGAAATGGGGAATGAGTGCTTTGGAGACATTTGTAACAAGAGCTCAGAACAGGGGCTCAACTACAGAAAAAAGAGGCAGCTCTCACTCCACCAACTAAAGTCAAAAAGGCAATTATCCTAGGCAATGTAGTCAGACTTGTCCACACTCTGCTTCAGACATATATTCATCTACATATGCAGTGTCCAGGCTAAACCTCCAAGTTTACAGGAAATCCTGATCTCCCTTCTCTCCATGATTTAATCTTTCCCTAACCCAGGTTTAATTCCTCCTTCTTCCCTTTGTCTAGAATCAGGAAATACCAGGACCTTGGTGTGGTGAGGGGCCTTAGATGTGACTGACCTTCACCTTGTAAAGCAGTCACTGGTATTCTAAAAGTTTAGGAGACTTGCCCCCATTACACACCTAAGCGATGGCACAGTCCAGACCTGAACACAGAATTTTATTCTACTTTATTATGCTGCATGTGGGTACTTATACTACAGTCCCTGGGTAAAGTGATCGTTCTTGCAGTATCCTATAGTGAACTAACTTTCAAGACTGAAATTGAACATGCCTGGGCTCAAATCCAGGCTTTAATAGCTGAATGATCTTGGGCAAGCAACCGAACTTTACAGAACCTCAGCTTCAAGGTTCACCAATTAAAATAATACTCTACATCAGTTGCCTTGAGGATGAAAAGAGATAGCATGCAACATAGTTAGTGTGTGCCTCCAACACCACAGGTGCTCAATGTTGCTTAATATTGTCATTAAGCAAGCTGTGATCAGTCACTGAACTTCAGATTGCTGCAAAGGGCTAACGTGTCCAGAAGGCTTGAGAAAGAAGACCCTTCTGAGGAGGAGAAAGTGGAGATTGGTTAGCGTTGTGTCTTTGGTAATTCAGAGGCCTGCTAAACTCAAGAGCATATGGAGGGGGCTGGGACAAAGACCAGAGGGAAACAGAGAGCTCAAACCTTTGAGTCCCTCTTGGCTGTTTTGTCAAGTTCTCTTCAAAGCAAGTGACCTTCTAACCATTGAGGACTCAAGGCCAGTAGGAAGAGCACAGAAAGTGAAAGGCATCAGAGTTGTCCTTGGGATGAAAGCAGAATCTCTGTGATGGGAGTGTTCTTGCTGGGGCAGTCATATCAGTAATATCCCTAGAAATCCTCATACCATGACTCTAAACTTAAAAAAAATAAAATAGAGACAAAAAAAGGAAGGGACGAGGAAGAAAGCTAACCCTGAAAATTTTTCACTACATACAGTATCAAATTATAGCAGCAGACCTTTTGTCCACCATAGAGTTAAGAAAACTAAACAAACACTGTGGTTACACAGAAACCAGATGTCTCCGCTACACTGACAGGTTGCATGCTGGAATTCCAGATGCTATTCTGTTGATCAAGATACATATTCACACATTTTTTGAATTATTATAATCCTAAGGTGAATTGCCCAAAATGCAAAAAGAACTCCCTTTGGGGTGTTTTTTAAAAAGGTGAGTTAGGAGAAAAAAGTTACCAATTTTATTTTGAGAACTAAAGCCAGCTACTTAAAAGTCTGAGTGTTAGGATCTAAAAAAGATAAGTTGGCTTCACTATAAAAATTGTGAATTCAGCATTTAGCTTTTTCAATGAGAAAGAAGAAAAGACTAGGAAAAAGAAGAGAATGTTTGTCCTGGTATTTAGCTCTTCTCTAGGTATAAACCACATCTTAAATCATTAGATGTCAAAAACGAAAAAGCATTTTGTAGGCCTGTGCTCAGGAAACTGTATCAATAAGTCTATTTTCTGCTCATGCATGTGTGTGTGTGTGTGTGCGTGTGTGTGTGTGTGTGTGTGTTTAGGTGGGATTTGGGGTGGATTTCCATTTCCATGGGGATGGTGGGTAGTCTGGAAAGCAGAAAATCTAAAATTCTCTGTCTTGGAACTTAAAGTAAAGCTTCCTGGTGATCTACTGCCAAGCTTATGATAAGGCCTCAGCACAGGCAGGAGCAGCAGACAGTCCAACTCTGACCTCACAAAGGGAAACGTCAGTCTATAAATGCTAATCAAACATATCGCCCTGCAGGATCCACTTGTAAGAGAATTGCCTCTAGAGTGGACTTTGCTATGAACTCATCTCTGAGGCTGTTTTGTGATCTTTATGATAGTCAGGTATTGGGAGGGTGATCATTTTAGGTTACCAGGGCCCTAGCCTTGATTTGCACCATATGACCTAGGCAGATTTCCAAGAGAAAGAATCTGCAAGCCAAACCAGTGGATCTTAATCTAGAGTCTTCAGATACTCAAGGTGCCCTTGAAAGTAGCAATAAAAGTCTGAGAAGTTTCTTTAAGATAGTGTTTTCTAAAAAGCATATCTTCATTCGCTCACTATGATGCTGCAAATGCTTGCTAGATCCCCAAGTTTCTATGCTTTTAGCTAAAATTACGTCGTTCATTTTAGAAACAAAAGTAATTTGTCATTGACCACAAAATTCAATATGTGAAAAATCTAAGCATAAATTAGACTGGTTCTTTATATGATAGAAGTATTTTCTACTTCACTAAAATACTTGCAGTGTTTACATATTAGCATTTTCTTATATGTTTTACCTTAACCTTTTAAATATATATTGAGTCACTGTAAGCTTATAGTTATAATTCTACCAATTTCCTTGAGAATTGTGTTTTCAGTTAAGTTCCCAAACAAGTGTTTTAACAGACAGCTGGGCTAATAGATTGGCTAGTAGTTATTTTTGTAAGTTGAGAATTTTAATGAGGTTAAAATATAAATTTAAAACTGTTTCATCTCTGCATGAATAAATGGACTTACTCTTCCACCATTTTATAGTGATGGTAAACAATGATAGCATGTTGATCTATTCAGAATTTGTAGTGTAAATTTCAACTGCATAAAGTATACACACAATTTATAAAAATTGAGGATAAAGAGGACTAATGGAGTAGCCATCTTCCTTCCCCTCCTCCCATATGCCCAAAGTAATTTAGAGTTGATTTGAAGCCACTTCTCTAGCAATTGGATTTGCACAGAATCATGGGGGCTCACACATCACCAGCCCAGGAAACTTCAGGCTGTCCTTTGTTACTCTGTTTACTGAAATTGACATATTAGCAAGTTCAAAATTATCCTGAATAGTAGTTTTGGCATGTTCTACCTCTGGACCAGTGATAACTGTAGTCAGTGTATAATCCTTCCTGTTCAAATGGCCACACAGATTTCCTTAATGGCTTGACCTGCCAAGAGCTGAAGGTCTTCGTCATCCCAGGAAAGAGGATGCCAAATACGGAGGATTTTAATTGCTCTCATTTTCTTGAAGGAAAATCTCTTAAAATCTTTGAAATATATAGCTTAGAACATTCCATATCTGAAAAGTAATGTTTTCTGTTAGCATCTATTGTGCAATTGGCTACAATGTGTTTACTAAAGGAAACATGGAGATGGCTTTTAACTAATTCAAAAACACAGTAAGACAGGGTATGTACACACCATTACATTTGCTTAGTATGACAGTAAAGAATCCTTGTTCCCTTTTCTGGAACTTTGAGTTTAGTTCAACAAGATGGTTGCTACATAACTGTTTGAAATATTGATGCCATGTAATTTTTAAAAACATTTTTAAAGGGTGATTTGTTTTGTATTTCCTTGAACTCAAACCCTGAGACAAGGACTAGGAGCAAGCAGTTTATTTAAAAAGATCTACTAGGGAACCAGATCAAGGGAGCTTGGAGAGGGACATGAGGAAGCAGGGAGAGCTAATGTAAGGATGCATTACTGAGGTCCCTGCCATCAGCAATGGACATTCAATTCTGCTGAGACTTCTGAGTGGTGTACAGACTTTCTCTGAATGGTTCACCTTAAAGATGGAAGGCGGAGCAAGTACTCCAACCCCGTTCTCCCAAGGGTTGGTCTCAAGGGCTTTAACCGCTGGCACTTCTGAGCTGCTCTTGCACAAGCCAAAGATGTTCCCAGGGCCTGGGAGATGGCCTGGGGCAGAATGTGGAAAGACAAAAAGCAGGAGCCTCTTTTATTTTATATTTTATTTTGTGATAAGAGCACTTAGGATCTATGCTCTTAGAAAGTTGGGTGTTCAATACATTATCTTTAACTACAGGTGGTATGCTGTACAGTAGGTCTCTAGGACTTATTTATCTTATATAACCAAAATTGTGTGCCCTTTGACCAACATCTTCCCTCTAGCTGACAGCTTGACTGCAAACTCATGACAGAACGTGACCAAAACTACCCAGCTAAGCCACTCTGGTATTCCTGACACTGAGAAACTATAGGATATAATGAATTTTTTGTTGTTTTACGCTGTTGAGGGTAATTTATTTTGCAGCAATTGATAACCAATAGACTGTCCATATAAGGGAGAATATTGTGTGGTAATAAAATATCAGATTTTCAAAGAATTTTTGAGGATATGAAAAAGTGATGAGTATACAACATTAAGTGAAAACAGCAGGAAGCAGAACTATGTAGTGCGTGTTAATCACATCTGTTGTTTTCTTCTGATCAGCACATGTCTTTCCCCTCCTTCTTCTGCTAATAGAACTTCCCTTTCCTATGGGAAAAACATCTCACATGTTTCAAGTGGTGCTTTGACTCCAACCCACATAGGTCAAAAAAGTTAATTATATTAAATTAAGGTAACTCATTTCCTTGGTACATCATGAAAGACAGGCTAATGAAAACAAGTCCTGGACCTTTTCTTCCTAGAACTTGGTTAAGGAAAAGAAAGGCCTTAACTCCCAAATAAAGATGGTGAAGATATCAGACACCCTAGATTGAGTAGTTATTAAAGTCAGAACCAGCTTTAGACTTCTCAGTCATAAGCCAATAAACTCTCTATTTGCTTAAGCTAATTGGACTTGGGGTTCTGTCTGAATACAAATACAATATACAATATTATCCCATAATTGTATATAAAATGAATAAATAAAATTATTCACAAAGAATAATTTGGGGTAAAATCTACCAAACGTTATCACTAGTTCTAGCTAGATTTCGTATTAGTGAACTTGCCATATCAGAAATTTTTAAAACAAAACTTCTTAGTCCTCACAGTTGGAAGCTTTGACCCAGTAGTTCTGGATTACAGACTGGATCATTTATTGAATATTTCTATGTGTTTGTGAGTTTTCCAAAATTTCTCTTGATTTCTAGTTTTATATCGTTCTGTTAAAAAAGATATTTGATATGATTTCAATCTTCTTAAATTTGTTAAGATATATTTTGTGGCATATATATGATTATATATTATCTATCCTGGAGAATGTTCCTTTTGTGCTTAAGAAGAATGTGTATTCTGCGGCTATTGTAAGGAATGTCCTGTATATGTCTGTTAGGTCCATTTGGTCTAAGGTATGATCTAAGGCTAGTGTTTCCTTATTGATTTTTCTATATGGATGATCTGTCCATTGCTAAAAGTTAAGTATAGCAATCTCTTACTATTATTGTGTTATAGTCTGTCTCTTCCTTCAGATCTATTACTATTTGCTGTATATATTTAGGTGCTTTTGTGTGGGCATGTATATATTTACATTTGTTATGTCCTTTGGCTAAATTAACCTCTTATCATTACATAATGACCTTCTTTGTTTCATTTTACACTTTTTGACTTAAAATTTATTTTACCTGTTCTAAGTATAGCTATTCCTGCTTTCTCTTGGTTTCCATTTATATCACTTTCAGTCTGTGTGTTGTATTCTTACAGATGAAGTGAGTCTCTTGTAGGCAGGATATGACTGGGTCTTTTTTTTATTCATTCAGCCACTCTATGACTTTTGATGGAAGAATTTAATTCTTTTAAACTCAAGATAATTATTGATAGATAAGGATTTGCTATTGCCATTTTTTAAATAGTTTTCTGGTTGTTTTGTAGAACCTTTGTTTTTTTCTTCTCTTGTTGGCCTTTCTTTGTGATTAAGAAATTTCCTCCAGTGTTATGCTTATATGTTTTGATTTCTTTTTAAAAAAATCCTTTTTTACTTACTATAGGTTTTGGCTTTGTGGTTACCATGAGCACCATGAGGCTTACAAAAAAATCTTATAATGGTGATAAGCTGATAACTTGACTTTGATAGCATTAAAAAACTCTACACTTTACTCCACCTCTCCCTACATTTACAATTTTTGATGTGACAATTTCCCAGTTTTTATTCATGAGGTAAATTTCAGCCACCTGTTTTAAAATGGGAAAAGAAGAGAAGAAGTATAAAACCTGTACATCAAAATTAAAAATCTAAGCCCCACCCCCTGCCGCCCCACCACCAACCATCTGAATGGACCCCTCCTCTAGGCCAGGGCACTCCAAAGTTAACCTGAAAAGCTGATTTAGGCCATGGTGGGAAGTGGGGTCGGACATGGCTCATCATACCCTCTTCCCTTTTGGAATTCAGGAAAACCCAGCCAGGGTTTAATATCAACACAGATCTTAAGTATGATGAGAAACATTTATAATCTGTTATCTCCGAAGCCTGCTACCTGGAGGCTTCATCTGCAAGATAAAACTTTGGTCTCCACAACACTTTATCATAACCCAGACATTTCTTTTTATTGATAATAACTATTTCAATCAATTGCCAATCAGAAAAACTTTAAATCTACCTATAACCTGAAACCCCTCTCCCCCTCACGGTCCCCTGCTTCAGGTTGTCCTGCCTTTCTGGACCAAACTAATTTACATCTTAAATGTGGTTGATTGATGTCTCATGTTTCCCAAAATATATACAACTAGGCTGTGCTTTGACCACCTTGGGCACATGTCCTCAGTATCTCCTGAGGGCTGTGTCACAGGCCATTGGTCACTCATATTTCAATCAAAATAAATCTCCTCAAATATTTTACAGAGTTTGACTCTTTTTGTTTACATCAGGGTAGGTCAGTTCATGTTAACTTACTTTCCTGGTGGGATGGTGTTGAAGAGAGCCTGAGAACTTCTCAAAAACAAGGAATAAAAGGTAACAGCAGACAAAAAAAGAGTAGCATCAATAGGTTCTCCCTTGTTATCCGCATCTTGAGAAGGGGGCACGTGGATTTGCCCTTTGGTCTTGCACTCTCACCTAGAACACAACCACACTGGCCTATTACACTCCATAGTCCTCAAACCATACTAACTCACTATTTACATTCACTTTCACCAGTTACCAGGGGAAAATAGCACATGTGGGTTTACCAAAGGCTACATGATTGGGCTACCCAATTAGAACTTCATGTGAAACTTCAGGACAAAATGCAGATCTGAAGATCATCCCAAAATGCCCAATAATGTTGGCTATGCTGACCCCAGCTGCTGGACTCCATTCCTTCTATGCAAGCTAAGTTCTCAGGCAAAAGTCTCTTGGAGTGTTTCTGCAGGGAGCAGAGAGCAAGCTCTGCCCTCCAAGTTCTGTATCTTTGCCCTTAAAACTCAGCTCTCAAAAGGGAACCATACAATATTTCTGTAATATCTCTCATAAGCAAGTAAAGATCCCTCCTTAGACTCCCTTAATTCACCTCCAACTACTGCTTTGTTTCTTAGCAACCCTTTAGAGAAAAACCTCTAAATAGAGTTGTCTATTCTTACTGTCTTCACTTCCTTGGCTCTCATTGTGGTTTCAGCACACACTGATTGAGTGTTCACCCCTCTCACTCCCGTGAACTTGGCCTTGTCCAGACACCAGTGATCTCCATCTTAATTTACCTGTTATAGGTAAATTAACCATCATTGTAGCACGTTATCACCCCCTTTCCCTTGAAAATTCTTCAGATCTCACTGGACATCTCCATTCTACCTCTATTGATGACTCCTTCACCTTCTTCCAACATTTTACCTCAGTCTTCAACACTCTTGTCTATCTACTCCCCTCTCCTTGGGTGGTCTCACTCAGTTCCATGGCTTTAAATACATCTAGATATTGAATCTCAAACCTACATCTTTACATTGGCTTAAATCTCCAGCTGCCTACTTGACATCTATGTTTGGTGAACCCTAGTCAGCCTCTCCACCCTTCCTTGTTTCAATAAATGGCCCCAATATTCACCTAGTTTTTCAGACTCAAGACATAAGAGATATTTTTACTCTTTTCTTTACACCACACATCCAACTCATCAGAAACTTCCATTTATTCCACCTTCAAAATGTATTTCAAACTTCACCACTGTTTACCACTTTTACTGCTACTATCTATACCAGAGAAACCATCGTTGCTCACCTAAATCCCTGCAGTAGGCTTGCACCTGGACTCCCTGATTCCTTTTATACTCTTAAGTGGTCAGGTTTCCAGATAGCAACTAGAATGATCTGCCTAAAACGTAAATCAGATAATGCCTCACCCCTGCCTCAATGTCCTACATAACACTTTGGATTTTGGTTGCTGTTTTGGCTTTGGTTTTTGAGATAGGGTCTTGCTCTGTCACACAGGATGGAGTACAGTAGAATAATCACAGCTTACTGCAGACTCAACTTCCTGGCTCAAGCAGTCCTCCTGCCTCAGCAACCTGAGTAGCTGGGACTACAAGTGTGCAACATCAAGCCAGGCTAATTTTTTATTTTTCATAGAGATGGCAGTCTCACTGCATTGCCCAGGCTGTCCTCCAACTCCTAGGTCCAAGCAGTCCTCCTGCCTTGACCTCCCAAAGTTTTGTGTTTACAAGAGTGAGCCACCATAACCGGCTTCCCATAATACTTTGAATGAAACCCAAACTCCTTACCATGTCCTATAAGGTCTAAAATAACTGGCTTTTGCCTATTTCTCCAGTTTCACCTCTTTTTATTTTCTGGCTCACTTCTGCCAGTTTAACCAAATTGACCTTTTTCCTTTTCCTACAGCAGATCAAGCTCATTCTGTGCTGGATTGTCACTCTGTCCAAAATGCCCTTCTCCCTAGACATTCATATGGCTCATACTCTCCCACCTTTCCAATGTCCGCTCTCTTGTCACCTTCCCAGAGAGACCTCCCATGACTCCTTCATCTTAAATAACCACCCTCTCCATCTCCTTACTCTCCAGCCTATTAACATGTTGTTACATTTCTTCGTACTTTTCCTAACAGTATATTACATATGTATTTGTTTATTGTTCTTTCTCCTCTCTCCTACATGAAAACAAGGAGATTGTTCATTGCTAAATTCTATATGCCCAGCATCTAGAACTAAGCCAAGCACTTAGTATGAGTTCAATAAATATTTGCTAAGTGAATGAGTGAACTGAGCATGGGTGACTGAAAGATGGCTGACAGTTAAAGGCAGGGTCTTGGAAAGTATATCCCAGAGAGAGGTGAACTTCCAGATAGCAAGTCTCCTTAAAGAAACTGACCTTCTCTCTGATTTTCAGACTATATGAAGCCATTACTGAAATGTCACCTGGGGATTGCTAGTGACTGTTGTTTAAACCTGTCTGAATAGTTGCTGAAAGCCAAGCTTTTAAATACCATTTTCAGATAATAACAAGAAGTAGAAGAGACAGTCAGGTGACCAGCATCAGAACAGCTCTGTAGCAAAAGGAATGTGAGAAAGGAACCATGCATATCCCAGTCTGAGTTTATCCTAGGATTTAACAAAGTGAAGAAAAGAACACAGGAAAATCAGCAACATACCAGAGAGAGGGAAAAAAAAAAGGTCAACACAGACAATAAATAAAAACAAATTAAATCTGTGTTTAAAATTTTAAATTTGCATAAATATTTTAAGTAGTGATGCTTAGTTTTGGCATTCATTTCATATGCTGTTTCATGTTGTCCACATGAAGGTAAGTCAGATTGTTACGTATCAAATTATGAGGGCACAGAATGGTGTGTCTGCTGCTGGATACACACGGATGAGTTGCTGGCTGCTGTCAATAGAATCACAAGAGAAAGGACAGTTGTTATAGTGTCTTTGCACAGACAGGGTGTGGCGCTCACCTGAATGGAGATTAGATTTTATGAGGCACTGACATGGCTCCTGACACTAAGTCAGATGTCTCACCCCAGCCTGGATGACCTCTCTTCCTTGTCATGCTCCTGCCTCTCCCTGCAGGAACTCCAGCCTCTTCTGTAATATCTAGCCCAGATCTTCCTTCTGGTTATGACTTCCTCAGTGTCCTGATTTCCCACATGAAATGTCACAAAGCATTTTTTCTGATTTTTCTAATATAATATCTTTCCATAAAACAATGAATACCTCCAGGTCTAAATGTGGGCTGTGTGGCTGTGTGATACAGTAGCCACTAGCCATATGTGGCTATTTAAATGTAAATTTATCAACATTAAACATTTAATTCCTAGTCACAGTATCATATTTCAAGTGCTCACTATCCTGGTGGTAAAGGACTACTGTATTGCACAATGCAAGTACAGAATGTTTCTGTGAGACAAAATAGTAAATGTAAGAAGCTGTGTTTGCTCATTCTTCTTGCCAGCAGAATTTCACATAATCCCTTGCCAGCAGAATTTCACAGAGCCCCTGACTTGGTGACTGAGCACAGCCCTCCAAAAGAATGCCTTGAAAACAGTAAGAAGGGGAGAGCACAGGTTCCCACATCTCTTGCCTGAATCAGTGCATTTTTTAGAAAAGATAAGTTCAATGATTCTGGTCCTTGCCTTTTTCTGTAAAAAAGATAATGTACAATGGGATTAATGATTATGCCTCTGTAATCTATAACCAGATGCACCCTCACATCCAAACTTTGATGAGATTTTGTTTGCTTGTAACTTCTGAGCACATGTAATATAATTCTGAGCACATTTGATGTAACTTCTGAGCACATACTGAGCTGCCACCACCTGTATATAAACAGTGGATTGAAACACTACTTGGGTGCAGTCTGACAGAAACGCCTTGAAAGACTCCTATGGGATTGCCATTCTCATTAAGTCCACAATTCTATTACCTCCAAAGTTCTTTTGTATAGTACTGTCCTAGATTAAATGGCAGTAAATGTATGGGGTAAAAACAAACAAAAAAATTACTGGAAAAAAATGATATGTTACCCTGCAAACAGTGAGGGATAAAAAGAACTGAAGATATTATCCTGAAGAATGCTGGAATATAAGAACTCGACCCAGAAACTGAGACTAGCAAATGACAAGGAATAGCAAGTGGGATAGAAAGAAAAGCAGAAGAATGTGACATCACAGATGCAGAGGAAAGAAGAACTTTCAGGAAGGAAAGAGTGTGCAGTAATTTCAGTGCCGTTGAGAAGTCAGGTGAGATAATGATTGAAAGTATGCATTAGATGTAGTGATTAGGAAGAGATGTTGGTGATTTGAAGAAGACAAACTTTTGAGGAATTGTGGGGGCATAAGCCGGACTGCAATGGGTAGAAATGTGACTGGGAAAGCAAAAAAGAAGACGGCAAATATAGACAACTCTGCAAAAAATAATAGTAATAATAATGGTTATGAAATACAGGAGAAATGGGAAAGTTGAAGAATGATACAGTCCAGGGTAATGGTTTTAATAAGAAAATATGACTACGTTACAAGTTAATATAAGAACTCTTTTTTTTTTTTTTTTTTTTGAGACAGAGCCTTACTCTGTTGCCCAGGCTGTAGTGTATTGGTGCAATCCTGGCTCACTGCAACCTCTGGCTCGCCTCCCGAGTAGCTGGGATTACAGGTGTGCACCACGACGTAGAGAGGGGATTTCGCCCTGTTGGCCAGGCTGGTCTTGAACTCCTGGCCTCAAGCAATCTGCCCCCCCTCAGCCTCCCAACATGCTGGTATTGTAGGTGTAAGCCACTGTGCCCGACAAGTTAATATGAGAACTCTCCTAAGCAAAATGAAGTAAGTCCTGTAGGCCAATGTTTCACTATAAGTATGGGAAAAGCTGGAAATTTAAAACTATCATATTTTTAGGGGATTTGGAGACCTGTAGAATCAAAGAGAACTAGATAAACTAAAATTCAAGGGGAAAGAAAACTGTTTCAAGACGAGTCAAAAATGGGCAGCCCATCCTCCCGCACCCCCTACTCCTGTCCCACATACACGTAACACTTTAACAAAACAAAAAAAAATAAAGAAAGAAAGAAAATATTTTCTGAGGCTTTACTGTACAAATTATCTCATAACCCGTGTTTTCCTCTGGCTATGCATCCACCACCCTTACTGAGAAGATAAGGACTCCCACCTGGTCCTATGGCTCCACCTAGTGGCGCCATTGGGGAGCAATTTAACTGCCTTGAGACCAGCTACAGAGGTTGGTTGGGAATGATATATTTGCTTTACTGTCTTGCCTTCCTCTTCTAGGACATCATGATTAGCAGCCTTAAAGAAGAGTCTGTGATTAATTAGACCTGAACCTGTCCTCACAAGAAACTAGTGAGAACATTTTCGTTCCCAAGGGATAAAAAGGAATCCCACATTGTGACTTGGGAGCTGGATATATAGGTAGTATATGAGAGGATCTGCGTGGGAAAGGCGGTGAACTGTTTTGAGACGCAAACTTATGCATCTTTTCAATAACTTTTCTTTCTCCCTCTTGGTTTAATGCTACTTTTGGTCTTGGGTGGAACATTTCCCCACCAAGTATGGGAGCTGATGTCCAGAAAGGTCAGGAGACTGAATGTGACAATTCAGAAGGGCAGGAGTTAGCTCCTGTGAGGGTAAAATATGACCAGTGAAGAACAAGGACCAAGCAAATAAGCGACTTCTTTTTTTCTTCCGTGAGCCGTCCAAGGTATGGCTTTTCCTTACAATCCAGCTGGAGAAGCCCTGCACCAAGTAGCCACCTGCTGACTTCTTGGCTTGTGAAGGCAGAGGCAGCACAATGGCACCCATTACATCACACTGCTTAGCATCTTCTCTTCCCTCACCTCCTTCCCTCCTTTCCAATAACTGACCTGAGTGTGCACAACCCAAATGAGCCACTGGCATCTTAATCCTAGCTTCAGCCTCTACTTTCTAGAGAACCTGCCTAAAACGGTCTCTCTCTCTATATATATACACACACATATCTATATCTATAGATATGTACATATGTGTGTGTAAACAGATAGATATATATTTAGACAGAGTCTTGCTCTGTCACTCAAACTGGAATGTAGTGGTGCCATCATAGTTCACTGCAGCCTTGGACTCCTGGGTTCCAGCAACCCTCCTGGGTTCCAGCAACCCTCCTGCATCACTCCCCTGTGTGGCTTAGACTACAAGTGCATGCCACCACACCTGGATAATTTTTTTTAATATATTTCTTATAGAAACAGGGACTTGCTCTGTTGCCCAGGGTGGTCTCAAACTCCTAGCCTCAGAAAAATTCTCCTGCCTCAGCCTCCCAAAGTGTTATGATTACAGGCATTCAATGCACCCGGCCTCCCTCTCTCTCTCTCTCTTTTTAAAAAATCTATAATAGTCTCCCCTCCACTTTTTCCTTAAAATGTATTTGTTAAAGAAATTCTGTGGTAAGTTTGACATTCTAGGTTTGATTAATTACATCCCCAGGGTGTAATTCTCTTGGCTGGTAGTTACAAGTGAAGCTAGATCAAATTGAAGTCTGAACTTTTTTGGCAATAATACTTTTTAGATTGAGCCGGAGACTCATATTGTATCATTTTATTGTCCGGTTGTCTCCACTTAGTGGTTTTAAAAGTGTCAGCCCAATCCATTTATTATAAAGTTCCCCATCAGATTATCACCTGATGATTTCAGGAGCCATTGAAGGACATTATCTAGATTCATTACTTCATTGGGGATTACAAACGGTGATATTATGATTTTCTCATTCCTTTATTAGATAGACTTCTTATAAAAGGAGGGAAATTTTCTTATCAACTATTTGTTTATCTTGAAATATAGTTGTGCAAGAAAATCAGGATAAATATTTAATGTTTTCTTTTATTTACCAGTTTCCCAATAATTCTTTTGTGTTCTAAAAACTTTCCATGTGTACAATGAGTTATTTTGTGGTATCATTATGGATTTTCACATATTTAATTTGTTTCCAATCTATTTTCAGCTATATGGAGGAAGCAGCAGAGAAGGGCAAATTTTAAAAAGTGGGAAAAAACTGGTATGCATATTTTCAACCAAGTGAAAACGTCAAGGAGGTTAATCAACTAGGTCAAATGCTGCTGAGAGGTCAAATAAGGTAAGATGAGGACTTGAAGCTGGTGACCATACATTTAAAGTGAGGTCAGTGGGTATGGTGGGATGTGTTTTGTTGTTGTTGTTGTTGTTGTATTTTTTGTTTGTTTTTTCTTTTTTTTTTTGAGACAGAGTCTTGCTTTGTCGCCCAGGCTGGATTACAGTGGCATGATCTTGGCTCACTGCAACCTCCACCTCCTGGATTCAAGCGATTCTCCTGCCTCAGCCTCCCAAGTAGCTGGGATTACAGGTGTGCACCACCACGCCCAACTATTTTGTATTTTTAGTAGAGACAGCGTTTCACCATTTTATTTCAGTGCTCCGAAATTATCCTAGCCTGCATGCAAGAATGAGTAAAGTTCCCATAAACAAAAGTAGAGTTAGTGCTGTTGGCTATTTTGCTGTTTCACTTTTACAGTAGTACTAGAGAAGAGACTAAACCCAGGCCTATGGGGGAGAGGTATGTTTATTTATGGAAGTAAGAGTGGGGGGGTGGTGTTTGGATTAAAAGAGAGTGGAAGGGAAACCCAAAGGGTGATTTTGGGGGAAGCCTGGTTGGGAAGGAGAAGTCACTCAATTTTTCACCTCTATTCAGTTTACCAGTTTTGTCTTCTGTTGTTGAACTGGACATTTCACTCCTTTTTGTTTGTTTGTTATTTAGTTTTTATTTCATAATCATAAACAACTCTGCAATCCAGCTAGGCATGGAAGGGAACAAGGAAAACATGGAACCCAAAGGGAACTGCAGCGAGAGCACAAAGATCATAGGATACTGCAAGCAAATGGGATGGAGAGGTCCTCTCCTGAGCTACAGAAGGAATGGTCTGATGGTTAAGATAAAACACAAGTCAAACTTATTAGAATTGTCCACAGTCAGAAACGGTGGTCTTCTTGCTGGTCTTGCCATTCCTGGATCCAAAGTGCTCCATGGCCCCCACAATATTCCTGCCTTCTTTCACCTTGCCAAAGACCACATGCTTGCCATCCAACCACTCAGTCTTGGCAGTGCAGATGAAAATCTGGGAACCATTTGTGTTGGGTCCAGCATTTGCCATGGACAGGATGCCAGGACCTGTATGCTTTAGGATGAAGTTCTCATCATCAAATTTCTCCCCATAGATGGACTTGCCACCAGTGCCATTATGGTGTGTGCAGTCACCACCCTGACACATAAACCCTGGAATAATTCTGTGAAAGCAGGAACCCTTATAACCAAATCATTTCTCTCCACTGCTCAGAACACGAAAGTTTTCTGCTGTCTTTGGAATCTTGTCTGCAAACAGCTCAAAGGAGATGCGGCCCAGGGGCTCACCATCGACAGAGATGTCAGGGTCAAAGAACACGGTGGGGTTGACCATGTCTGATAGTACAGGGCTTCTGGCAGTGGCGGCGTCTGCAAAGCCCATTTCACTCTTGAAATGCACTTTTGAATAAAACAATCTCACCTGGGTGTCTACTTCAGTAATGTTTCCTTGGGAAGCCAGGCCATTAAATATGCCTCTCTGCTTACTTCATGTGCCTCATTGTTCTTACCCTGCAGGAGGAATCCTCAACAATTCATTCTGGGTTAAAATTTGCTTCAGGGTGCTTTCAAAAATAGAATGACTTAGGCCAATCTTGCCTTTTGAAATGCTCCAAATGAGACACGTTCCCTGTATCTGAAAAGTCTTTGACTGGGTAGGACAGCCACAGGAAAGACCTTTTAAATATTGACAAGTTTAAGTATTAATAATCCCATTTCATGCATCACTCTAGTGCTCCTCCTCAATTTTTTGATCAGTCAATATCTCTCCCAATCACAGAGCAAAATCATAAATGACATAGTATTCTGAATCCAGTACTTTTTTAAAAATGTATTATAATCTAATAGTGTTTGTCAGGAACTCAACATTGGTTGGGCATTTGAAAATCAATCAATATTATTCCTCACGTTAACAGCAGAAAAAATATATGATAATCTCAGTAGATACCAAAAATTTTTTTTAATTCAACCCTGTATATTATTAATGTAAACATCATCTTAGCAAATTAGAAACAGTGAATTCCCTAATTTGATACATCATATCTATAAGAGATGTACACATAACATCTCACCAAATCGTAAAATATTAAAATATTGAAAACTGACAATTTCTTATTGAAATAGGAAAACTCCCAATAACTGGACCCATTCTCTCACCCCCTGCCCCGCGCTCTTACCACCTCACCCAATAAAAACCCAAGGAGTTTCAATAGTGCCTTCCAGAATGATAAAATTTTCACCATAATCCTATTACCGCCTGAAGCAATTAGCAAGGTAAGTAAGTGTTAATCCCCACGATTGGATTTTGGTATCCGACTTCCTGTACAAGACAGAATGGTACAAAAACCCACAATCAGGGATGAACTGAGCCATTTGCTCTTTTCCTGGACTAGCTGTGTGACTGAGCCGGTCAAGCCTTGGGAGGCTGAAGCTATGGAGTTCCATCCATCAACCTTGGAAGAGCTGTCTTGGAGGCAGGCAGGGACAGAGCCCCACATGCCATGGGACCTGAACCGAGAGCAAGCCTGAGCCAGGGCACTGGATAACTACCTTGTGCTGAGCCGCCACTCCTGCCAATGCCATCAGCTCTGCGGGAGCTCTGCTGCGAGCTGGCTGCTGCACGGCACCCGCACGGGGCACAGAGCCCTTCCCGGAGATAAGAGGGGCCAAAAACGCCCTCGAGATTCCCATGTCCAGGAGTCAATGGTGAAACCACAAACGGGCTCCAGTCACCTCAAGAAGACGCAGATGCTACCGACGGTGGGGTCCAAAGCGGCCTGAAGCAGCCGGGAGATGCCAGCGCCTGCAGAGGTGGAAGTACACGCGCCCAGGGAGCCCTCTGCAGTTCAGGCCGCCCCCGGAAGCTGCTGAAAATCCGATT